>NC_079555.1:18267500-18453395 GCF_015846415.1 Triplophysa dalaica
GGTGCTATCCGCCTGTTAAGCCTGACGTCACGATCCACCATATATGGAAGGTCATATACTTTTTCCTTGTCCAAATGCTCAATATGATGCTACAGGCAAACAACAAAAAATGCTAATATCTGTCATGGCGAACTATAAAGCTATCAGAAAACCGCGATCCTAACCTTTATCTTTATAATGAAATCCCACATGGCCAGTCAGCGATTTATTTTATATAATTTATTCAAAAATTTATGTTGTATATTCCGTGAGACTGGTGACAGTAGTGTATACTTTGAGTTAGTATATGTCGGTTTAACATGCAATATGAGTAAACAGTGCTCCTAAACAGCTGTTTAAACTGTATCCCCACATGAAATGAATAGATGCTTGGACCTGAAAAAGGTATTCCTTTCCGTGACAATTTAACAACTGAATTGTTGCTGGAGAAATTACACACAGTATATTTCAATATTTGGACTTGTAACAAAGTAAGAAGATTTGTGACCAAGGCAAAAAACATAATTTTTTCCTGAAAGTTGTCAATCTCTTGACTTCCCATTCCAGGAGTGGACAACTGAAATAATTTTTTTAACCAGCTTTTACGTGACCAAGTACCAGAACATGCCTGTTTGTCTCTGTCTCTCTTTCTCTGTGTTGTTATGGTAACCTTGATAAAAGGCTTTACGTGAAGTCTGTTGACTCATGCCTTGACTTGACTGACATTTTTTTGAATGGTTTACTTATAGACATGACATAACATGAAACTTGACGTTGCAGTCTTGTACATGTAATTTCACAGAGTTTGTATGTGAAGTTGCTTTGGTCTGTGTTCTTTGGTATTTCAAACTTTGGCTGTACGAGTCAGAATTTAACTTGAATGTTATTTAATTTTTTTATTTGGTTGATTTAATTATAATATGTGTGCTCTTAGTGAAGGCGTGGGACAGTGTTTTCTCAGTCCTTCATGACAAATACTTGTAAATGTTTTGTGTTGCTTTTAAAAGGGCTGTTTGCTGTTTAGGTGTGTAGCCGTAACTAACTGGGTGAAGGGTGGGAAGGAGTCCGTTAGTAGTAACATTAAATCTGTTGTGTTGAAAAACAATAAAAGTAATTGAAAAATCATGTTCTATGCAAACACAAATCTGACTCTCTGCTGTGTAAGCAACAACGATTATTCAGCAGAAAAAAAATCTGTTTAAAAATGTAGAAGTATATCGGTTAAAGAAAAGAATAGCGAAAAAAGCTGAGTTACCAGGCGAGTCATCTTAAAATGAACAGACAGGCTGTTACTGTATACAGTTGAAAGAAAAGTATGTGAACCCTTTGGGCTTACTTGTATTTCTTCATAAATTGGTCATAAAATGTGTTCTGATCTTCATCTAAGTCACAACAATAGAGAAACACAGTCTGCTTAAACTAATACCGCACAAACATTATACGTTTTCATGTTTTTATTGAACACAACATGTAAACATTCATAGTGCAGGGTGGAAAAAGTATGTGAACCTTTGGGTTTAATAACTGGTTGACCCTCCTTTGGCAGCAATAACCTCAACCAAACGTTTCCTATAGTTGCAGATCAGACCTGCACAACGGTCAGGAGAAATTTTGGACCATTCCTCTTTACAAAAGTGTTTCAGTTCAGCAATATTCTTGGGATGTCTGGTGTGAATCGCTCTCTTGAGGTCATGCCACAGCATCTCAATCGGGCTGAGGTCAGGACTCTAACTGGGCCACTCCAGAAGGCGTATTTTCTTCTGTTGAAGCCATTCTGTTGTTGATTTACTTCTATGCTTTGGGTCGTTGTCCTGTTGCATCGTCCATCCTCTGTTAAGCTACAGATGGTCTTAAGTTTTCCTGCAAAATGTCTTGATAAACTTTGGAATTCATTTTTCCATCGATGACAGTAATCCGTCCAGGGCCTGAGGCAGCAAAGCAGCCCCAAACCATGATGCCCCCTCCACCATATTTCACAGTTGGGATGAGGTTTTGATGTTGGTGTGCTGTGCCTTTTGTTCTCCACACATAGTGTTGTGTGTTCTTTCCAAACAACTCAATTTTGGTTTCATCTGTCCACAGAATGTTTTGCCAGTAGTGCTGTGGAACATCCAGGTGCTCTTTGGCAAACTTCAAACGTGCTGCAATGTTTTTTTTGGACAGCAGTGGCTTCCTCCGTGGTGTCCTCCCATGAAGTCCATTCTTGTTTAATGTTTTCCTTATTGTAGATTTGTCAACAAAAATGTTAGCATGTGCCAGAGATTTCTGTAAGTGTTTAGCTGACACTCTAGGATTCTTCTTCACCTCATTGAGCATTCTGCGCTGTGCTCTGGCAGTCATCTTTACAGAACGACCACGCCTAGGGAGTGTAGCAACAGTGCTGAACTTTCTCCATTTGTAGACAATCTGTCTTACCGTCGACACATGGACATCAAGGCTTTTAGATATACTTTTGTAGCCCTTTCCAGCTTTATGTAAGTCAACAATTCTTGATCGTAGGTCTTCTGAGAGCTCTTTTGTGCGAGGCATGGTTCACATCAGACAACGCTTCTTCAGAACAGCAAACTCAAAACAGGTGTGTGTTTTTTATTGGACAGGCCAGCTTTAATCAACACATCCAATCTCATCACATTGATTGGACCCCAGGTTGGCTGACTCCTGTCTCCAATTAGCTCTTGGAGAAGTCATTAACCTAGAGTTTCACTTACTTTTTCCACCCTGCACTATGAATGTTTACATGTTGTGTTCAATAAAAACATGAAAACGTATAATGTTTGTGCGGTATTAGTTTAAGCAGACTGTGTTTCTCTATTGTTATGACTTAGATGAAGATCAGAACACATTTTATGACCAATTTATGAAGAAATCCAAGTAAGCCCAAAGGGTACACATACTTTTTCTTTCAACTGTAGATGGGGATAAGATGCCTGGGCCACATAGTTAACTTTTCTCATGTCATCACCTGAGAAACTTAATGAGAAAGACATTTATTTTACATTCCTTAAAACCAGCCTTTTGCTCAGGTAGAATACTCAGATTTGTCTGACTGAATTTGAACATGTCTAAATGAAAATGATGAAGATACAGCATTGGGTGTTTACAATCTTCTTAACTGTTAGCGAGAAACGAAAGACAACAAATCTAAATGGAAAACATGCCGTAATACCCCTGCATTTGTTCCATTTTGTTGTTTACTGTCTTGCTTGTGTGAACACCCCAGGTCTCTTTTGGTTGGCAACCAAGCATGACTAAATTTCAAAACTATATTCTTTTTACATTTAAAATGGTTTGATTTCAATGAAATAATAAAAATAATCTTAACTGGAAACCTTCTCAATGTCTGACCTGTACTGTAGATTGGAACAGCAAGAGAGAGAGAGACAAGAGAGAGAACGACAGGAAAGAGAACGACAAGCAGCCTCAGGTCAGTATCCCTCTTCTCTTTAAAATAAATAGTTTCCCTCAAAAATTCAAACTTTCTTATGTGGAACACAAATGAAGAATATTAGGAACTAAAAGGCCACAGAAACAGATTTTTTTTAGTTTGTTTATAGTAAATGGTGACTGATAGAACCTCTTTCCTGTGTTCCAGCATCTCCGTTTGTGTTCATAGAAGAAACAAAGTTGGTTGTTTAAGTTTTTAAGCAAAGCTCTGTTTTAGTACCAAGGGCACTTAAAATGATTGCAAATCATTCTTGCTGTCTATTCTTTTTGGTTTTCTTAATGGTATTTATCATGAGACCCAATAAAACATTAAAAACATTTATTTGTTATTCATCTACTTTTATTCCACAGTAATCATTCCTCCAGCACCACCTCTGGCCCCTGAAGGTCCTCCAGCTCCCCCTGGGCCTCCACCTCCCCCTGGACCTCCTCCATCTGGACCTCCCCCACCACCTGGGCCTCCCCCCTCAGGAGGAGGAGCTCCCCCACCGCCTGCTCCTCCATTGCCCTCTGCTGGAGGTGGTGAAGGTGGTGGTCGAGGACCAGAAGGCGGTGGTCTTGCAGCCGCCCTGGCTGGAGCCAAACTCCGCAAAGTGCCCAAGGTAAGAAAAACAAGGTCTTGAAGGGGTAGTTTACCCCAAAATTAAAAGTCTGTCATCATTTTCTCACCCTTTAGACATTTAAAACATGTATGACATTCAATCTTGTGCAGAACACAAAAGAAGATATTTTGAAGAATGTTTGTAATCCAAAACCGTTGGTCACCATTAACTTGCATTGTATGAACGCATGCAACCAATGCAAGTCAATAGGGACAAACAATTTTTGGTTACCAGCATTCTTCAAAATATCTTATTATGTGTTTTGCAAAAGAGAGAAAGCCAAACAGGTTTAAAATGTCAAACGGGTGAGAGAATGATGACAGACTTTTCATTTTTCGGTAAACTACCCCTTCAAGAACTATCCTTTAAAAAACTTTTAAAATGTGAAGTGTCACTTCCTGGTTTAATGTTACAAATACACTTGTTTCTCTTATTAAAAACATTTTGATTTAGTGTATTTACTATACTTATTAAAATACTAAGACTGATCTCAAATCCATATTTCAAACGTAATGCTGCTCCCTGCAGGATGATGCTGGCAGTGCAGGTGGAGGTTCTTGTGGTGGTGGCAGCAGCAGCAGTGGTGCAGGCAGCGTTCCACCAGCTCCTAAAGCAGACAGCAGTCGCAGCAGTGTGTCTATGCCCAGTGGAGGAGGTGGCCTGATGGGCGAGATGAGCGCTATACTGGCACGACGGTCAGTAAAATATACAACTGAAATCACTTAAATTTGTGAAACCACAGTTTCCGTTGGATACTGTATATAATAATGTTGACTTCCTCACAATAAATTCAGAAAACATGTTTAAGGTACTGCACATACAATATAACTTTATGGGGCCAGTGTTTTTATAGCTTATACTTTTGTTAAAGCACCAAAATTAAAGAGGAAATTTGGTAGAAAATGTAATTTGATGTGGAACTTGTGGAGAGCTCTGATGTTATTTACGTTTACGTATCATACCCTAGTTATTTACTTTTTATATTCTTTCTTATGCTGGATTCATACCGAACGTGAATTAAGTGATTTGCGTTAGTAAATTACATGCAAAGTCAATGCAAATACACAAATAGACGCAAACTCGCAGCAGGCGATGCGAATGACGCAAATCAGGCAGCTCTTTTTCCGCGAATATGCGTCAATCGTTTCTTCCGCACAAGTTGAAAAATAAAAAAAGAAGCTCATTGACACCTACTGGATGAAATGTTTTATTTATTTGTTGTTGTTCTTGACTGACAGTAAAATTGAAAACTGCACAAAGCGGGTTAGAACACCACACAAGTCTCATATAAATACTTTTCCATATTTTGCTCCCTGCTTGCCTTTAATATAATCATCATCACTTTCATTACAGACTCGAAGTCCAATTAAACAATAAAAAAATTACATAAAGCACATAAATACATAGAAACTGTACAGCATATTACTTTCCTGTCATTTCGCCCTGGGATGAGTTTTTTTTATAACAGATGTTTTAAAATAGCAAATTAGTTTTATTGGTTTGTGTGTACAAATGTTACATCACGACTGATCATTAGTACTGACTGCTTTTATTGTGTTTGTTTAAAAAGGAGAAAAGCAGCAGATAAAGGAGAGAAGCCGCCTCCTAAAGCAGAAGAGCCCAATAATGTAAGAGCACCATCATCTTGAACTCATTATGGATAATATTACGAAAGATTATGTCAATTCCCAGAAAATGCATTTCAAGTGAAGTGTTTTTAAAGACATTTATTGCTTGGCAAAAGACTTGACATAGAATATGGCTGCTATTAGTGTAAGTCCAAGTATAACAATTGAGTTAAGCAGCCAACAGTATTACTGAATGCTGAAGAACGTTTTTTATCGTCTTCCCTTTTTTTCTCTGGCCCTGTCTGTCTTTCTTTTGCCTGTGGATCTTCAGGATGATTCTGACACCCAAGGCCCCGGAGGTAAAAACACTGATAATTAAAAATTTATTTGATTGATTTCTAAATAATTATTGCAGTCCTTTCACATTATCTGTCATGTTTTTGTTAACAGAATTTAAGAGACCTTGGGAAAAATCTGCCACCATGCCCAGGTAAACACTTCTCTTTCACCGTCTACATTTGTCATAGATTAGAATATCTCTTTGGTTTGGTATTTGGTTTGGTTTATGACTTAAAGGACCCCGGCATTTGAAAGTGATGTCCATAGGGCCGTGTAGTTAAAAGTGAAGTGTATATACAGTACATGTTTTAAACAGGACCAATTCAGCACCCAGAGGTCTGGATTCACCCTCATTCTCATCTCTCAGGTACCTGTACTGCAGTATCTTCTTCTTATTTGGTTGTGGTTTAACACTGTAAACCCTCGCAGTTCCCTTCTTTTTAATACATTTACAGTCATTCACCTGAAAATGTCAAACAGGAATAATCCACTGCTATTTATACTAGAATACTCTGCTTTGCCCTTTAATCTTTATTATGTTATATGTGAAATAATATAAATAATTAACCTAATTATATAGTATGTCAAAAAATGTATAAGTACTCTTATATGTACTCTTGACAACATAATAATTGTCAATTATTACTTGTATTAATTAACATACATAATCAGTTATTGATATTATTATAATTAAATATAATAAAAAACCTGGTTTGGTGTACAAGTGCTTTTATCTGCATTTAGCAAGGGCTGAATTTTAAAGATTAATAATGGCACATTATGTAAAATGATATTCATGCAGATCAACCCCAAGACAAGCATCAAATACACTCCCTAAGAAAACCTTTTTCCATTTTAGGATAAAATAAATATCTACTTTGTTTGCAAACTAAACTTGTTCAGGGCAACTTTTCCCCCATTATTTAACTGGAGTTGGGTTTGTGAGCTTGTTTGGAAATGTTTGTGCTGGTGTTTGCGCTTTTAAACTCTTTTTAAACCTGAAAAATCTAATTTGGCTTTCTTTAACATTGTCATATGGCGTTTCTTTATACAAATTGATATTGTGAAAATTCCTTGTTTTTCTCAGGCATGGGGTTGTTTGTCAGTCTCCTCCAGTCCTCTTTTTGTCCACAGAGTGCTGTATGTTACTCAGTTTTCAGTGTCTGTGCACCAACACTTCAAAGCTCTCTCAGCATCCGTGGCTTACATGTTAAAACTACAGTCATCAATTTCACTAAATACTAAATTCAGTGAAAATGAGTTTCCCAAATCCTAGTAGTTTAAAATTTTAACTCTACAAGGTTATAGCTGAGGAACCCTAAATGGTGCCGGGAGTATTTTTAATTTCTGAAGTGTATATGGGACCATTATTTGATATCAAGCCATGGAAGTGAAAAAACTTTGATGTTGTTTGGGTTCAAGGTAACTTCACATGTATTTTACGTTGGTTGGAACAGTTACTGTGTTAACGGTTACTTTGAGTCATTTTATTGCCATTTGGGATGGTGTGCAGAAGATTGCTTTTCCTCCTTCCCTTTTATTCTCTTTCCAATCTATTCTTGCATTTTCCATCATTTCATCTATTAATACATATTCTTCCTATTGTCACAGGATGAAACCTGTTAGCCAATTAGTAGAGGCCGAGAGTGCAGAAGGAGAGTCAGAAATGGAACGACTTAAGCAGGTCAGAATTGAAAATGCCTGAAATGCCTCGTGTAACCACACCCCCACAAATTTACGTCAGTTCGTGGAATAATTTGACTTAGACTGACCAAATGTATATGCAAGAAAGGTGGCTGTACCTCTCAGTACAATTGCTTTGGAACCTGATGTTCAAATATACACTGTTTGAAAAGCATTTAGCAGTGATGACACCAAGTAAACAGTCAGCTTGGGTTGTTCAGAACATGTCATTAATTTAGATAATTCATCTTGAAATGCATACGAAGATACTTTTTTACCTGAAGGGGGAGGGGGGTTCAAGCAGACCAATCACAGCGCTTGCGGTCCGCCTTGCTTTGACGCGCAGTCACATTTTTTATGAGTTGTGCCTCTCTGCCTAGGCTACGGTGTGGCTCTGACGCAGAAGTCAAAATCTTACTTTAGTATACCCGTTCCCTTTCTGTCGGTCTCTCGATGTTGTGTCGAGCCGACAGATGGGGTTTGCCCTTGAGAACCAATCAACTCTGACTACTATAGAAGAGGCCAATGAAATTTGGCGAATGAAATTTGCATGCCGGTCTCCGCCCCCGGATATCCGGTATAAAACGAAGACGGCGTGCAGCATTCAATTACATTTTGTTCTTCAGAGCCATCGCTCATGACTAAGAACAAAGAAAATACTTTGAAGATTACATTGCCGGATCTACTACGTAGAGCAGCGAATCGTCCCAACCTGCAGCGACCTTCCCCTGGGCGTCTCGGCGGTTCCAGAGGTGTTAGAGATATTTCTAAAAAGTCCTTTTCAGGACCGAGCATTCTCCAGCGTGGCATGTCCCGCTGTTCTCTTGTGTGCGGCACCCTCATCGAGGAGGGGGCAGATGTTTAGATGACAACCATGATTACCGGGGCAGCTGCAGGCATTTGGTTGCAGTGCACACCACTGCCTCCTCCCCAACACTCGCAGCTTGGTCCGTGGTTCCTTGGGTCGGAGCGCGGTGCCAATCCGCGTCCACCCCCGGTGGCATTTTTCCCGGAGGTGCATGAAGAGCTGTGTAAGACTTGGAGCGCTCCACTCACGGCTCGCTCTAGTCAAACCAGCTCCAGCTCCCTCACCAGGAGGAAGACCCAACCCCATCCGTGTTGTGTCCAGTACGCACTGCGCCTCTACTTGGAAAGCATGCAGAGCTTCAGGAGCTCTGACCAGCTCTTTGTCTGTTATGGAGGACAGCAGAAGGGGAAGGCTGTCTCCAAACAAAGACTGGCGCACTGGATCGTGGATGCCGTCACAGCCGCATACCGATCACAGAATCACACATGCCCATTGGCAGTGCGGGCTCACTCCACACGGGGTATAGCCACCTCCTGGGCACTGGCCATAGGCGACGCAGAGGCTACACCCAACACCTCCAACACCCTCCAGCAGGCTGGGTCAGTTTGCTATCTACCTCTCTTCTTACCCTACCACATGGCTAAGAAGAGGTATCCCATCCACCATCCTTCTTACCCAGTCACTGGTTAAGAACAGGCATTCCATCCATCACTAAGCAAGCACCCCCTGGGGGTCGGCTGGGCAGAGCAGCCTTCCCCTTTAGGCCGGGAGAACATATGAACTATCACAGATAGCTCTAACCGGACCTAGTGCTACCGGAGGTCTGTAAGACCCCCTCCAAAGGCTGTTCCGTCTGATGTATCCTCATGAGTTTGTTCCCACTCCTGGTAACCCATATCCTTCCACAGGTGGACCTCCACCACGCCGTTAACTACTCAGTCCGCACGTTCCATGCGATCTCCCCCAAGGGCGAGACCATATCTACAGTCAGGTCCATAAATTGGGACATTGACACAATTCTAACATTTTTGTCTCTATACACCTCCACAATGGATTTCAAATGAAACTAACAATATGTGCTTTAACTGCAGACTGTCAGCTTTAATTTGAGGGTATTTACATCCAAATCAGGTGAACGGTGTAGGAATTACAACAGTATGCACAGGAGGCACATAAGCACAGGAGGCACATATGCAAACTGTTGTAATTCCTACACCATTCACCTGATTTGGATGTAAATACCCTCAAATTAAAGCTGACAGTTATTTTCATTTGAAATCCATTGTGGTGGTGTATAAACCCAAAAATGTTAGAATTGTGCTGATGTCCCAATATTTATGGACCTGAATGTATATTCACTACATTCCCCCCCACTCGGGTTGGAAGTGGTCTCTGCAGCGCATCCCTGATTAAGGAAGTCGCGCTCACCCGATGTAAACCCAATCCGGATGGCCTCTCGCCAGTAGAGAGCTAAGGCCTCCCTCCGTGAAAGGTTACCGGTCAGGGCTGTACCCATCTTTCTCCATGAAAGCACTGGGACCCCCGACCATCACACTGGAAGGTTACCATTTCACGAAAGCCTCGTGCTGACATGCCCAGGCCTGTAACCGTCGCTTCGCTAGAGATTATGACACGATACAGTCGAGAGACCGACAGAAAGGGAATGTCTTGGTTACGTCTGTAACCTCAGTTCCCTGATGGAGGGAACGAGACGTTGTGTCCCTTATGCCACGACACGTATCACCCTCTGCTGTAGTCGTGAGAGGCTCTCAGGCTCTTCAGAACAAAAGGTAAATACATGCTGCTCGCCGTCTTCGTTTTATACCGGATATCCGGGGGCGGAGACCGGCATGCAAATTTCACTCACCAAATTTCATTGGCCTCTTCTATAGTAGTCAGAGTTGATTGGTTCTCAAGTGCGAACCCCATCTGTCGGCTCGACACAACGTCTCGTTCCCTCCATCAGGGAACCGAGGTTACAGACGTAACAAAGACGTTTTTACATTGTTAAAATGTTGTATTGACTGATTAGCATCTGTGACCCCATCTTTGTAGGAACTGCTAGAGGAGGTGAGAAAAGAACTTCAGAAGGTTAAAAATGAAATCATCGGAGGTAAGAACTTTCATTGGCCAAAAATATCTGATATCGTGACAGTCCTTATAAGAAATATAGTAATCATGGTTGGATTGAAATAAGCAATTGAAGTATTTGTTTTGCTTTTTTGTTCATTTTGTTTGTTGTTGTCTTTTACAGCCTTTATTCAGGAGTTACAGAAACGAGGGTCTACATAGTCCTCTGAAATTAATGGAATCAGCTCCTGAGTAGCCCAGGGATATACATACATACATACTACATACACACGTACACATGTGCCCCTAATCATTACCATTCAACCCAAGATAAGATTTATTGTAACTAGCTTTATCTCTCCCATCGTTTTGTCTTTCATATTCAACCCTTTATCCTTTCTCTCTTCATTAAGTCTTAAATCACATCACACACATCTCTCTTCAACACACATACACACACACTTTTTTCTTGTAGTAATCCACAGCCAAAACATTCTCACAGTAAACTCTGTAATTGGCTCAAGTTATATGTATTCAGGGAATATTATCATATCACTTATCCCAGTAACTGTAATAGCCATATGCAGATCCCTGTATGACCGACATCCCTGTATGATCAGCAGCGACAAAAATACACGTGCATCACACAAACATCAATCCATCCAACACACTTTCTGTGACCAGACCACCATCTCAAGTCCCACTCTTGCGCTTTGAATTGGGATTTTAATATCTGTCCTGATTAAGCGCATGTTCCTCATTTCTAAGAAAAAAACAATTTTTCTTATTCATTTGAAGGTCTGAGCTTTGTGTTGTGTGTATGGGTGTCTTTTATTCACATCATCTTGTACGTGGTCTCCTGACCACCTCTTTCTGGTGGTCCTAAAAACTTTCTCATAATTTCTGCCATCATTTGAGATATGTTTTTAAACCTTGTGTTGCGAAAGAAATGTAACAATGGCCATGATCACTTTTGTTATTTGGCCATGCCAAACTGCCTTGGAAAATGCATATAAATAAAATATATATAAGATATATATTTGTTTTGAGGGAAAATGATAGAAAGCTTGAGATAATGTTTCTATTTTAATTGAAATGATTGGTGAATGGGGATTTATTGTGATTATAATGTTTTCCTTTCAGAGATTATAATTATTATTTCGGGGGTTGTGTTATCGTTTTTTGTTTGTTTTTCTATAGAGTATAGGCTTTTTACACTGAAATATAAAGAAAAATGCGTAGAGACACTGGATTAGATGCCTTTATAGTCAAATACAGCTGCTTCCTCTACTGCACTCGTGTCTGCCTCATATTTGTACCATTATGCATCCACACATCGCAAGATGACATTACAGCCACTGCAATCATATTTGGCTGGTCTATTAGCTGATTTTAAGGCCTTTTTTATGGCATTTACAATGTTTGTGTTGTTTCAGCTACATTATAAAGGTTAACCTACACCAACATATTTTGTTAAGCTGTATATACATATGACATCAACTATATAATATGTCCCAGGGGTTGAGGAAAACATGTAAGTAACAAATTGATTGTCCACATACACTGGGCATAATAAAGACATTCTTGTTATGAAATCCAGGAAATAATTTCTTTGACTATATAAATGTTTTGCAGCATGACCGAGAGAAAAACACTGGACAGATAATGAGCTGTTGTTTCCTGTTATGAATAGACCCAAGCAGAGTTGTCAACAACTGCCGCTTTACAACCAGAGTCCTGATAAACACATTTAGATCTGGCTGAAGATCAGAATAACCTCAACAACCAGCCAGGCTAAGGGCAATAACAATACACATGTTACAATTCTTCAGATAAAATCTCTTCTGTATTTTTTTGTCAGTTATGTTTTCTTATAATAAGCTTATTTGGCTCTGTTAAAACAACACTAAGTTGAACATGGTGTTTTTTCCAATTTACAATGGATTTATTATAGTAAAAGTGTAGCAGTTGTGCTTTTTGGTAACATTTAGCAACTACTATTTAGCTTAAACAACACAAAAAAAATCCTTTAGCCCGTTTAAGTTTGTGAGAATGCCATTTCATCTGTGAAAACGTTTTTAAGTACAAACAAAATCAATACTTTTAAATAGTCCTTTTTTCTTCTTTGAAATATATCAAACATACAATCTTCATAACATAATAATAAATAACATGATATAACATTTGCAATATCCACAATAATAAAATAAGAAAAGGAAAGAAAGTAGGAAGAAGAAAACTAAACAAAAATAAGAAATTAATAAAAGTGTAGAGGGTACATAAGACAATACAAACAACTTAAAAGGGGGAATTAAGAGTACTGTAGAAATCCATAGTTTTGGCAGCTTTTCTGTTTGCAAGTCCTGTAAGTGTTCTGAAAAGTACATTTTCATCTCCATTTTAAACTGGAAAATATTTGGTTTTCCTTTGCAAATAATATAACAAGATTTAAATTAAAAATATTGCTATTGTCCATTTAATTATTTGCATGGAATAAAAGACATCCATTTCTGTATGTTAACTTTTATCCCACACAATGACTCTCATGTTCTACATCAATCAATCAATCAATCAAAAAAGGTATACATACAATAAAAAATATATGTATAATATTCTCTGTAACAATACTACAAAACATACAAGGCTCTGACAGACATTTTTTGTAGAAATTGGTATGTTGGATAAATTAGATGTATAAATTAAAATATACTTCACTATCTTTATTGTTAATACAGTACAGAACATTTTCCAATTAATGTCCTAAAAAATGTTATTCCAATGTTGTTTACTTCGAAATATTGAAGGACAATGAATTAAACTCCTATATTACATTTATTTTATATTCATTTGCACGTTTAAAAATATTTATTTCTTAAGGGTCGGCTACTTGTCAGAGTCCCCGTTACTTCGCAATAATCCTAAAAAAGCCTTCAGAGAATCCGTGAAAATAATCCTTTTCAAACTCGAACGGTACAGCTGACGTCACGCCGAGCGTGCTCTGAGGTAATTTCCTGTTTGTGCTCCCGTTGAGTCGCTAGACGGAGGCCTATCCGCGACACCAGCACCGCCGTAAAATCACACACAGACCTTCGACGAGGGTGAGGGTTTAAAGCGCTAAACGCGTCGGATAAACCCCGTGGGATGTGTTTGAGCGTCCGTACTTGTGTTTTGGGCGCGTGAGGGGGAGTTTGTGAGGATAATCTGGCGGTTGGGTGTTGTTATTTTTGGGGCAGCTGAGTGGTCATTGGCAGAGTTCAGTACACACCAGCTCGCTAGAGGAATAAACTCGCACTTAACACATCTTAACGCGTTGTTTCCAACTGGCTAAATGGACTTTTGAGGATTTTACACAGTATTTTACCTACCCGACCCAGGAAAACACGAGTGGAGGTAAGGAAATTAACGTACACACAGCGATGATTGATGGCTAGCGTGTTGTTTAGCCTAGCCTCTCTCCCTCCCTCTCTTTCTTTCTCTTTCTCTCTCTCTCTCTCTCTCTCTCTCTCTCTCTATTTCGCTCTCTCTCTGTGTGTGTATTGAAATTAGACTGTATATTTGACATTTGTTTTGCGGAACTGTTAGATGAATCCGTATGAACGTGTGTAACTTTGAGTTACTAGACAGATAAACGCATTCCCCGTCATAACACATGTGCTCATCCTTACGTTCGCGTTATATACCAGTGTATTAAAAAGCAGCCCACTTGTAGATAAATGTAAACCCTGTGTTTTATGCATATTCCTCTTGCGCCGCTCTCCTGTTGAGGTATTTTCAAGATATTATTGGGAAAGTCCATTAAGTAAAGAAAGCTCAGCTGATTTAGTGGAAATGGGAGTATTGATCGGGCCCTTTAACGATACACGCGGTACAGATGAATGATGGATGTGGATCTACAGGACCGACTCACTGTACTTGCTGTATGATCTATCGAAGAGCTTTATTAATAGACTTGCAGTCCGGTTCTATATAACAACTGTGCTTGTATGTTTAAAACATCGCGGCTTTAAGGTTAAAGTGGTTAGATGTTTGACCGCTGTTAAACAGTTGCATCCATCCGTTTCAGAAGACGTCAAATTGGTGTGTGAATGTTATTGAGGTTGAGTGAGGTCAGGTTAAGGTTTGGGAATCTGCACTCAGCACTGAAAGTGTGTAATCATTAGTCTGTTGAAATGGCCCCTTCTCTTGTTTGTCTTTCTCCTTTGTACTTAAAAGTGTGTGTTTGTATCTGTGTGTGTGTATGAGGGTTGAATAAAACTGAGAAAAAAGAGGTACGGTCATGCAGACCACTGCCCAACTGATACACGCACACTAGGTGCACTAGTCGGCAGGGAGAGAGACAGTCGGTGTGTGTTTAATCCCTGCTGTCGAGTTGTGAAAGGGACTAGAATGGGGGCTGTCACAAGGTGGGGATTTTATATTGGAGGGTTAATCCAGCGTCGTGCCCATGGTGATAGAATAGGATGCCAGATCTGTGTTGCACTACGATGACAGGAAACCTGGTGTCAAATACTGACTGTACTTTATTGTGGGTTTTTAACATGATAATGAAACCGTGGGTAGCCTAAATCCATTTTACTGTCCTAAATCATTTAAGAAAAAGTAAGTTTTAAAAACCACATAGTTTTGTTCACTTTAAGAAGCTGTCTTTACATTAAAACCAAACTAACAAAAACCGGTGTGTGACAAATTTCAGCGTCCTGGCATGAAACCTGCTGTACTAATTGAAACAAATTTTCTACATCTATTTTCATGTTATAATTGCCTGGGCTGCACAAAACAAAATAATTTATTTTGAAGAATGTTGGTAAGTGAATGGTTACCAACATTCTCCAAAATATCCGTTTTTTTGTGTTCTTTGGAAGAAAGTCATGCCAGTTTTAAATGACAAAAATGTGAATAAATGACTATCCCTTTAAAGGTGCAGTAAAATTTCCAAAAAAACACTAAGCTAGTGTTATATATTTTGTTCAGCTGTGTACTTAAAATATCTCAAATGTTTCCAACTATTTGTAAATCGTGAGAAAATCGCCATTCTAAACGGTAACACGGGGCTGTGCAGTCGCCTGTCAATGGCATCAGCTGTTTCCCGCACACCCAGCTGCTACATGCATTAGCCATTCATGCACACTGTGATCTGGGTATAAGATATCTGTATGTTAAAAATTGTGCAGAAATGCCACACATCACATCTTGTGTAAATTGATGTACCTCGTACGGACTGACAAACTTGTCTGACAGCTGTTTAAATGATCTTTGTCCGTGGCTTTATCAGTAAAGATTGGTTTGGGTTTGATGCAAGTTCGTTGATTATATCAGCATTTATTTGGCATGTCATGCACTGTGCTTTAACACTGTATATCTCATATTATTAATTTAGACCTTTAGATTTTAAAGGTGCTTCCAAAATTGTATTGGTTATGTCGCAGGCTAGTATGTGTGATCTGGAGAAAGATGAACTAAATCATCACCAAAAATTGAGACCTATTACATTTATTTTCACTTCAGAAAGAAGATGATTTGTCAGCTAGTTCAATTAAGCTTACTAGAGGCAGTGCTTTTAAATATTGGGCTGTTAACCGCAGGTGTCTTGTCTTGTTCAGCACTCTACCCTCTGTTCACCTGTGTATCACATCTAATTTTCATTAAAGTATAGATAGAGATTTGTTCTTCATGTGTTCTCCAAGGAACATTCCACTTTTTTCTGAAATATGCAAATTTTTCAACTCCCCAAAAGTTAATAAGTTGAATTTTCCATTTAGGAATGTATTCTGCCGATCTCCGGGTCTGGCAATAGCACTTTTAGCATAGCTTAGCATAGATCATCGAATCCAAATAGACCAGTAGCATCACGTTCAAAAATGACTAAAGAGTAACCCTATTTAAACTAGACTCTTCTGTAGTTATATCGTGTACTAAAACAGGCGGAAAATTAAAAGTTGCGATTTTCTATGCCGATTTGATCAGGAACTGAACTGCCGGCCATGTTATGGCAGCAAACTTCTTTGATTATTAGGCCGGAATAGGAGTATAGTTCATAATCAAATAGTTCATATATAGTTCTTGAAACTCTTTGGTCATTTTTGAACACGATGCTATTTGTCTTATTGGATTCAATGATTTATGCTAAGCGTAGCTTAAAGTGATATTGTCAGACCCGGAGATTGGAAGAATACATTCCTAAACGGTAAAACTCAACTTATTAACTCTTGGGGAGTTGGAAAATGAGCACATTTCCAAAAAAGTGGAAGGTTCCTTTAAAAACACATTGCAGAAAACAAGGGAAGAACTGTTCATAATTTATAACCGATAAAAAGAATGTATTAAAGATTTAAGTTGTATTTTCATATCCTACCAAATTCCAACTTGCTGCCCACATATTGTGTGTTTAGTTTGCTGAGTCAATTATCTTTTTTGTTTTATTGGAACAAATGTAGTAAAAATTAAATCATGGCTCTAGAGTGCGACCAATTTGGTCACAAATGCGACCTTATTTCTCAATGGTGCGACTAAAATTAATCATAGGTCGCACGGGTGCGACCTGCCGTTCGAGGGAGAAAAAACTCTGCAACTCTGAAAGTCTCCCTGTGATTCAACAACAGACACACGTTAGGCCCATATCGAGGTCTAAGCCAATCAGAGATAGTGATAGTCATTATCTGATTTTTTTTACCAGTGAAGGGAAAACTGAAGGCCGTCCGTCATTTTGGCGAATTTCAATGAGGGTAATTTGTAAATCCCCGTTTCCCTTCATGATATGGTCGTGAAGCGACCTGCGTGTTTTCACCTGTCATTGTTACTGACTAGACATATGTGATGCGATCTGGGAAAACCCGTCGGATGTCGCGCTGGGACGCGGGAAAGACAGTTCACCTATCAAAGTAAACCACATAACATGAAGAATGAAGGAGTATCAATGCACTTTCCGCCAGTCCTGTGTAAACTATGGCATGCAACATTTTTTTATACAATGTTTTCGTGAGATGACAGAGCTCCCAGTCTGCAGCACCGGGAGTTTTCTCCGCTCTGCTGCTCCTGCGAGCCGGACCGCGATCACAAAACATACAAGGGATGAACAAAAGTCCAGACACTATGCACATGACAAACAATGTATTATATTCTCTCATCATCCGCGGCTGTATCCACTCTGTTTAACTGACGGCCGTAGTCTATTCACCTTTCTCTGTCTGACTGCAGGACACGCATTTTCCAACGTATACTGTAAAAACAACATATAAAATCTACTCCATAAAATTCAGATTACAATTTGCACTCACTTTAAAGGCGTATATTCTACCCCATATTTTTGAGTAAAGAGCACCTAAATTTATAAGTTATAACAAACTAAATTAAATTGGATAAATTTTACCTAATATATTATACAAGTAATTACTTAATAAAATTGGGTAATGTTTACCCTTTGACAGCAGGTATTGCTCATCTACCTAATTATTAGGGCTGCAACAACGAATCGATTAAATTGATAAAAATCGATTACTAAAAGAGTTGGCAACGAATTTCATAATCGATTCGTTGTCGCGCGACGCGGAAACGCTTGATTATAATAAAAAAACTTTATTTGAGCGCGGAGCGGAGCGAACACACTCTGTCTCTCTCGCGCACTGATGCTAGCAGAGTTCGGCGCCTCATAGACAGGGCGGAGCAAAAATAAAATAAACAAGCGGAGGAAAGATACATGACGGAGGCAGAGAAATCAGCGCGACCAAAGTCATCCAATCTGCGTGAGCATTTCACACTAAATAAACAGAAAAACTGTGTTAACTGCAAAATATGCTAAAGCGACATAGCATGGCACGAGGCACCTGAAACGCAAATATGTTTGAGTCTTTGATGAGGAGGAAGGGAGTTCAACAGCAGGTTAAGTCACTACAGAATCCTACTTTTGTTGGGTTTTGAAGTGAGGAACGTAATGTCCCTGGTGCGGATGTTTACTGGTTATCCAGCTTGACAAGCATGACAAGTTAGCATTAGCTTGTTAATAACAGAAGTAAAGCAGGGGTGGTATAGTTACTTTGCACTTTGCATTGCAAGACTAAAGACACGTTTTTATTCGAAAAAAGCGTTTCTTACTTAGTAATTTTGTCTCGTTTCCAGTCCAAATATCTAAAAAAATCTTAATTCAAGATTACTTGACAAGAAAAATGGCATGAGAAAATTAGGTGATGCTTAAAATTTCTGTTTGAGATTATATCTCATTAAGATTATTTTTCCTACCCCATTGGCAAATAATCTTGCTTGTTTTAAGCAAACAATCACTTAATTTTGAGGGTTTTTTTTCAGAAAACAATACATCATTTCTTATGCTATTTCATGTGTCTAGTAAATGTATCTTGATTTAAGGTTAAGATATATGGACTGACAACAGGACAAAACTGTCCTGTGAGAGTTTGTTCATCTTCTAATTTGTGCGTCTGCAGTGTAGTTTAGAGAACAAGTTCTGACATTCAAACAAATCCTGCTTAATTTTCTGATTTGAATTGTTCTTTATTTTTTATAAATTATTAATTGTTCTAGCAGCTCAGGTGGCAGTTTATTTAAAAAAAAAAATTGGCAAACATGTGTTTGTTTTTTGTGTTAGTCAACACTATTATTTTATGTTTATATTTATTATTATTATTATTATACCAGCTCAGGGATGATCAAGGAGCAACATGTTTGTGCACTTTCGGAAGATTTTAGTTCTGTTTTGAATAAAGGGTTGAAAATGAATGCTTTTCTTGTTTTTGTTTTTTATCCGATTCATCGATTAATTGAAAAAATAATCAATAGATTAATCGATTATTAAAATAATCGTTAGTTGCAGCCCTACTAATTATTATTAGGAATATATTGCCAATATAAATAATTAAATGTTACTCAGTAGGAGATGGCAATAAACAAATTCAATTTACACTGAAAAACACTTTTAAACACTGAAATCCTCTTTCATTCAATTTCTAATAACATACCACTTCACTTTTACAAATTACTCCTTGAAAATCTTACATTTCAAAATAAACATGGACTGCTGACACAAACATTTCATTTTTTTTAACATTTAACACTAATGCAAGTACAAAAGAGCCCTTCTACATTCAAGTTGAATTATAACTATTGTTCACACTACAAATTCATGAAAATGTTCTATTTAAAAACTAATGTCTTTACTGGATGTCAGAATATACATTAAAAACATTTCCTATACATACAACTATAACATTTTGTCCTATCAAACAAAAAGCAACTGTTATCCAATGCATTATGATAGAGTGCTATAAGGACACAAACATGCATTTCATTTTTTTAAATATTAAACGCTAACTAATGCAAGTACAAAAGAGCCCTTCTACATTCAAATTCAAGTGACACAGAACTATTGCAAACTCATTTAAATAAAATATAAATAGTTTTCGCTGGATGTCAAAATATTCATTCAAAGCAATATTCTTATTCTCAACATCAATTTCAATTGAGATCATTTGTATTGATTATTTCTTGAACATTTTCCATCCAAAAATGGCTTTGTTGGCTAAAGCAAATTTACAATAAAAAAGCTTACACTCTAAAATGTTTTACTGCGATTTACTAATTTCATTTGGGTGAAACAAAATTTTAGGGCTGCAACAACGAATCGATAAAATCGATAAAAATCGATTACTCAAAGATTTGGCAACGAATTTCATTATCGATTCGTTGTGTCGCGCGACGCGGAGACGTTTGATTATTAAAAAAATAAAAAACTTTATTTGAGCGCGGAGCGGAGTGAACAGACTCGGTCTCTCTAGCGCACTGATGCTAGAGTTTGGCGCATCATAAACAGGGCGGAGCAAAAATAAAATAAACCAGCGGAGTTAGAGAAAAGATACATGGCGGAGGCAGAGAAATCAACGCGAACCAAGTCATCCAAGGTGTGGGAGCATTTCAAACTTAATAAAATGAAAAAGTGTGTTAATTGCAATATATGCAAAAACGACATGGCATGACACGGGAGCACCACAGTAATGATCCAGCACCTGAAACGGAAACATGTTGGGTTCTTTGATGAGGAGGAAGGGAGTTCAAGAGCAGGTTAAGTCACTACAGAATCCTACTTTTGTTCCGTTTTGAAGTGAAAAACGTAATGTCACTGGTGCGGATGTTCACTCGTTATCCAGCTTGACAAGCATGACAAGTTAGCGTTAGCTCGCTACTAACAGTAGTAATGCAGGGGTGGTAACATCCTTTTTTGGACCATTCATTTTTCAATCTGTTGTCATGTATAGCTACACTGCAAAACAATCTTTTCTTACTTAGTAATTTTGTCTCGTTTCCAGTCCAAATATCTAAAAATTCTTAAATCAAGATTACTAGAAAAGAAAAATGGCATGAGAAAATTAAGTGATGCTTAAAACTTCTGTTTGAGATTATATTTCTTTAATATTATTTTTCTTACCCCATTAGAAGATCATTTTGCTTGTTTTAAGCAAACAATCACTTAATTTTGAGGTGTTTTTTCAGAAAGCAAGACATCATTTCTTATGCTATTTCATGTGTCTAGTAAATGTTTCTTGATTTAAGATTTTTTTGATATTTGGACTGACAACAGGAGTGTGAGTGTGTGTGTGTCAGTGTGAGAGTTTGTGAGAAATCCTGTTCAATTTTCTGATTTGAATTTTGATATTATTATAACAGCTCATGGAGGTTCAAGGAGCAAATGTTTGTGCACTTCTTCACACTTGTGCAGTTCTGTTTTTGTATAAGAGGTTGGAAATTAATGCTTTTCTTGGTTTTTTGGTTTTTATCCGATTCATCGATTAATCGAACAAATAATTTACAGATTAATCGATTATTAAAATAATCGTTAGTTGCAGCCCTAAATTTTAAAGCTGTGAATTCAATTATATATATATACTGTTCATATTGAGTAAATCAAATTAAAAACATTAAGTAAAGCTGAGTAACTCCATTTATATTTACGACAAATAAAATCGAGTAGATCTACTTTATTTTATTTGTGATATCTGAATAAATTAATTATTTTATATGACAAATAAAATCGAGTAGATTTATTCAGATCTACAGATTTTTTTTCTTGCATTTACTCTGTTTTACTCTCAGTAAATTTCATTGATTTTGCAGCTATAAAATGTACTAATTGTTTTACTGTAAATTGTTTCGCCAAAAGTAGTAGATATAATTGAAAATATAGCAATTTTTTGTTAAATTTTTCACTATTTACTAAATGTGCATTTAATGTAATATTGGATTATCAATTATCAAAATGTTGCATTTACTTGTTTACATTGTATTTACCCTTTACTCCAAGAGTACTTTACAATTAATAATAAAACCAAGTTATAAAGAAAGCACCTGTGCACAGATTATTTAAATTAAAAAATGTATTTGTTAATTAAACATTTGACAATGTGAAATCTTTCTAAAAATCATCATAACATTGAAGTATTTTGCATGTAAAATAGCCTTAAAGACTGAACCTTACTGGTGAATACCAACCATATCACCCACCTTCAAAGCAATAAATTAATAAATGCAATTGTAACTGCCACATTAGATTCAACATTAAAGGGATAGTTCAACCAAAAATGAAAATGTTGTCATCATGTACTCATCCTCAAGTTGTTCCAAACCTGTATAATTGTTTTTTTCTGTTAAGGTGCAAGGAAGATATTTATAGAATGTTGGTAAACAGACGGTTGGGCCTATTGACTTCCACGGTAATAAAATAAAACTATGTAAACTAAATGGTGTTCATCAAATATCAGAATGTTACCAACATTCTTCAATATATCCTCCTTTGTGTTCAACAGAGGAAACATGTTCAGGTTTGGAACAATTTAAGGGTGAGTGTTTTATGAAAACATAATTTGTGAGCAAACTATCCCTTGAAGACAATCAATCTAAAAACATTTCAACAGGAATACCCATTCTTTGCGATGATCTTGAATAGTAGAGCTGTTCATGATCAATAACTATCACTTGGAGACAATCAATAAGAATACTTTCAATCGGGTACCCATTTTGTGGGATGATCTTGAATAGTCTATCCAAGCAGCTGGTTTTTTAGTCTCTGAACCTTAAAAGACATTTTTGCTGGATCCAGTTCAAGAAGAAGTTTTTGGAACACTTCAAATGAGTATCTGTGAGTCTTGGGATATCTCAGATCCAGCGAGTAAGTGAGACCCAAAAGATAGCAGCAAGCTCTGATGAGATTGGCAAAATTTTTGAGGACAGTGATGCCCTCAATCACTTTTCCTACATGGGTGACCGCCCCATTGCTCTGCAGGATGTAGATTTTAATAGCCTTCTCTGCCAACTCCTCTTACACAATGATGGTATGATCAGCAGAGTCCTGTAGACACATTGTAAAGATTGCTGGTTAGACTTCACCCTAACTTTCAGCCCGAATGTTACAAGACAGTGACAAATACACAAAAACATAGCCTCCCTTTAGGGTGGTACAAAGCATATTACAGGTGAAATCTAAAGTTTACTGGGGAAAGTGTTACAACAGTTAACAGCAATTTTCTTGTTCTCATTGGGAAATGCAGTTTTAACAAAAAACCCATGACAAACGAAGAGACCAACATTGAGCTTCAATGCTGTATAACATTAAAACATTTTTTACCTAAAAAAAGGATTAAAAAAAACTTTATTTTTCTTAATGAAACACTAAATTATAAAAAAGTATCACGACAAATTCGATTATATATTTTTTTGTAAATAAACAAGACTAATCAAAAGAGTATCAAAAACCACTAGCTTGTTGTTCATTATTATTTTTAATGAAACAACAATAAAAATAGTACATCATCGAACTTCCTTATTTCAGAACATTTATAAACAAAACGATAATATGACAACACTGTACCTGCTTTCTAAGATAACTACAATGACACAGTATTGCAGTGTATTACACTGCTCTCTGGAATACTTGATTCTGATTAGCCAATTGTGAGATTCCAAGGTTTGATATTGGTAGATAACAACGGCTTAAAACGAATATATTGTTTCGGCTAGGATTTTTTGGTACTGTGGCGCTACATGATGTCACACAGTAACATATTCGTGACATCATTGCATAGTTCTGATTTGCAATTCAAGACTCTTGCAACTTATCAGCTTCTACTCTCTAAATATTCAGAGTTTAAACTTCAAAACAAACAATGTAAAAAGAAATTACTGAAAACTACTGCACTAACCTCAAATTCCTTAATTAAGCCAAATGCATCTTCTCCCAGATAGTCAATGAGGCATCGAATGACAACTTCATGTTTTCAGTCAATGGAGACTCCACTCTGTAAAACAGAAGATCAATTAATACAATTAAAATTCATAAGAAAATGAAGTAAGTTAGCCCTGGAATTAACCTATATTATAAGATGACTATCTACTCCACAACGGCTGCATCTCAATCTACTCCCTAGGTTGTGAATCAGAATTCCAGGTACATGAATTTGGGCATTGGATAGGGCAGTAAGGACCCTGACTCACTACAGAATCAAAAAATAAAATTTAGGGGCACACCTTAAATCACCCTGCAATGTAATTATTAGACTTAACTCACAGAAATGATGATATGCATTTTTATTTTCATTTCAATGGGATATTACATTACTCAATACCAGGTTCATACGGAATCTGTATACGTTTTTGTTAATTCTGTGCTTAAATTTTGGAAAATCTGCAGAATTCTGTGGAACAGTTTTAAATGTGTTTAAATTTGTACAGAAATGTAAATATGTGTAAATGTGTTAGAAAAGTTTAAAATACTACCCGTCTATGCATTTAACTGCAAGAGCAGTGGTCTGGGTTTCTAAACATCATTTAAAAAGAGGCAGACCCTACAGAGAAGCTTTAAGAGCTAAGTAAAGAGACTGTTTAAACTCTGAATACACCAGACCAAATTATAACTGAATTAATTTGGACCAACAGAAAAGGTCCATATCCTTTTGTATGAAAAGCATATGTATTATTGTTCATAGTGTTCAAGCAGAATGAGGGGCTCATATTAAGACTTTCTTATGATGATTTTACTGTGTATTGAGGATATTTACATTTTGTTCACAATGTTCTGGCAGTTTAAGAAAGGTTCGGTTTCAGTGGACGGGTACTGCGTTTGCGTGTGGAGGAATTGTCAAACAGTGTAGAAAACACTGCGGTTTTGAAAATATCGGCATTTGTGTGTTCGCATCCCCATAAAGTGTGAGACGCACATGATGAAAACTCCACAACGCCACTTATTCTCGGAGTCCAGGAAATCACACAAATATCAAACAGGCCCTGTTATGTAATGTCAGCCTATACAGTTGATGAGCTGATGAGACCCACGTCTAGTTGTTAGACCATGATTAATGTTCCACAGGACGTTATACATTCAAATATCCCTTATTAACTTTTGTCAGTTGAAATAATAAATACAAGGTGATTCAAAGAGTACCTAGTTACCCATTAAAAAAAATAGTGACTGGTAGCTTACAATACACACGGCTGTGACAACATTGTGAAAACTAAAGTAACACTACTGTGTAACTTATACACGAACATAAGGTCACAGTTTATTTATCTTTTGATTATAGTTTTACTAAAATATGCAGTATTAGCTGATTTACGTAACTTACCAGGATTTTCAAGAGAGACCTTTCAGCTTGCTCCCGCTTAGCCGCGAAGTGGATTTTTCAAATAATATTAAACTATTTGATAAAGTACTACAAACATACGTATAATTAACGTTAGCAGACTAATTGTTACTTACATACTTGTTTCACCTAAATATTATTGGTATATTAAAAATATAATTTGTTATTTAAATACTAATTTTTTTCATTAAAAAAACTTAAATAACATATGTTCATTTTAGAAAAATAACTGTTGGATTTTTTATGGATTTTTTTAAATATGTCCTACTAAAAAAACACTTAAATGATTTTAAAAGATTTTAATAAATTAATATAGCTGTTTATTTTTGTGAAATTTACTTAGCTACTGGAATATTTTTTAGAGTGCATTCCATAAGCTTACGTTTTAAGGTTTTGTTGTGTAAATATTTGATCTATAGTCACAGACTTTAAAAACAAAGGTCACAGTTTCATGTTTTTTAAAGTGACCACCCAGGTGCTCAAAATACTATAACTGGTTAAAACAAAAATGCCCATGTTGCAATCTGTAGTGTTTTAGGAGGTTCAAACGTTTTGTTGATGCAAATCTGCATGTTTTGCATTGGCAGTTCATTTAGAATAAGGTACCTGAAGGTAATTCCTTAGGCCAATGCTTCTTGCGTATCCTTTAAATTTCTCATAAAGAGCTTCCTGGGGAAGAAAAGAATGTCAGATTTTAAAATTTCCAATTCAAGAGTGCTACAACAAGATGTAAACAGCACATAAAATAATTGCATTTATGAGGGAAGAATACTAGAAACACTACAAAAGTAAATTGTTTTATTGGAGTACATTATTGAACAGTCTTATAAAATACATATTACATTATATGTAGATTTACTATAGACAACTTGAAAAATTGATGTAGTGCACCAGTAAAATTAATTTCAGTGGCAATTGACAAACCCCATGTGGCCTAAACTTAACTACCGGTAGACTTACACAAATAATCAACAACAACAGAGTCTGTGTAGAGTAGATTATTTTATTACAATTAATAAAAAACTAACAAATATGAAATAAATATAATATAAAGTGGTATATTATTAAAGGAGTTCACCCCAAAAATAAAAATTCTGTCATCACGTACTTGTAGGGATGGATACCGAAACCCGGTACTTAATCGGTCCCGGGGCTTAGTTATAAAAGACCGAAGAATCGATAAGCTCTGACATTAACGGTTCTGCTGTCGGTACTAGAGAAATTAAGAAAAACATTTCCTATTTATTATTGCTAAATAAACGTTATCTAGCATATTTTAACTGACCAACCATTTCTAATTTGCGATAATATTAAAGACATTTACCTGCGTTTTCGTTATTCGCAATCTCGTACGCGAAATGTCCGTCTGTCCCACACTACACAGAGCTCGTGCGCACACAACACGAGAGCTTGCAAGCATACAAAACCAAAGCTCACGCTTAATAGAGTGACGATGGCGGAGAGAATCAAACGGTCTAAAGTATGGTTACATTTCAGTCGAGTGGATGCAGACAATGCTCATTGCAACAAGTGAAACAAGATTTTTGCTTGTAAGAGCAGAAACACAAGCAATCTGGCAAAACATCTTTCAAAAGTGCATTATGTGCAGACAGAGAAATGCAAAGTTTTCGACTTCCTAGCTACTAGTTCATCATCCACGTCCTCAGGTACTTATACTAGCCAAGCAGTCTTCCTAAATAACACCGACATAAACATTGCATAAGGTTTCTTTAAATTAGTATGTAATAATTTTATAAATAAACACACATCACATTAAAAAATAGCCTACATATAAATCTTTAGAGTATTTTTTTCTGTAGTAGCCTAATTAAAAATGCTTTCACAGTACTGCATTTAAAATGGATGAATAATAATAAATTATGCTTAAGAAATTATAAAGCAGAGCTTACCTAAAAATTAATTTGTAGTGATGAAATACATAAACTTTTTTTGTCAGTGTACATTGCAAGAGGTTCCAAACCTGTATAACTTTTAAGCCCAAACAGAGTTAACTGTATTAATGTGAATGTAAACCTGCTGTTACAGTGAACCAATCCACTCCAGCATCTGGTCCAATTATGGTTATTATTAAACAACAACAAAAAACACAAACAAACTTAGGCCCACATCCACTTTATTTTAATTCTCTATGAATAATAGGCGGGTATCAGTCATCTTTACCTGCATTAAGATATGTTTGGTCAGTAAAGAATGTTTTAAATAGTGAAAACAACTCCAGCTTTAGTTTTGTCTTTTATAAAAAAACACAACAAAAAGTACCGATAAGAGTACCGTTAAAGTACCGGATCGATAAGTGGTATCGATAAAAGTAGTAATACCGTTAAAACCTTAACGATACCCATCCCTACTAAAAAGCAGTGAATCAAGTTTTGCGTTGTTTATTATGTGCTAGTGTGTTTGATCATCCCTTGTATGTTTTGAAATCAAGGTCCATCTCGCATGAGCAGTGGAGCCGGGGTAACACCCGGTGCTGCAGACTGGGAGCTCTGTCATGTCACAAAAATATTGTATAACAAAACTTTGCATGCCGTAGTTTACACAGGACTGGCGGGAAATGTGCGGTGATACTCCTTCATTCTTCATGCTATGTGGTTAACTTTGATAGGAGAACTGTCTTTCCCGAATTTTACAAATTCCCCTCATTGTAATCCGCCAAAATGACGGACAGCCTTCCGATTTTTCAGTCACTGGTAAAAAAGTCTGTCAATGACAGAGAATTTTCGGTTAACGCTACCTCTGGTACACACACTTGCAGGAATATCTGGACCACGGCCAATCAGAGGGGGGTCCGCCCTTCACTATCTCTGATTGGTTTAGACCATGATATGGGCCTAATGTGTGTCTGTTGTTGAACCACAGAGAGACTTTCAGAGTTGCTGAGACTTTTTTCTCCCTCGAACGGCGATTATTTTTAGTCGCACCTTTGAGAAATAAGGTTGCATTTGCGACCAAATAAGTCGCACTCTAGAGCCCTGCAGTAGGGCATTTTAAGTCAATATGCAGCACTATTTCCTCTCTCAATCAGTAGAAAATGTGGAAAAAAATACCGCCATGTAACGGAAAACCGGTATAAATCTGGAAAACAGGGAACAAAATAGCTATGTAAGTAATTTTATCATTGGCTCCATATATAAATGGGATAATAGGGCACAGCATGTGGTAAAATGGGAATCAACAGTCAAAACTTGTAGAGAATGAGCCATCAAGAAAATTTGAACAGTTGAACTCCCTTATTTTTTATCATATATTAAAATGCGGGCTGTGCATCGGGCCTTTTTCATAGTGCCATTATCACACTCTCCCGCATGGCAGTATCACTTTACTATCTGGACCAGAGCATGCGTACATTATTATGATGTGGCGACTGTTAAGAGTTAACCTGTAAGTAACGTACACACTCTCTCAGCATAACTGAGTAATGTTAAATTTGTGATCGAGCCCGAGCGATAAAGGATTTTTAAGCCCGATACCGATACAAATATTTGGTGATTTAAAAATCAGATTTTCCGATATATCGGCCGTTATATATATTTAAAAAAGAAGTTCCAGAAACACGTAACAAAACATAAACAGATAAAAAAAATCCTTAAATTAGTTATTTGTAGTTATTTATGAGTCCTCACAAAAATGAAAGGATGAATCAGTTTAAAAATAAACTTTTTTGTTTTATTGTCACAACAGAACAGAAGAACATCAAAATATATTAAAGTTATGATAAATAAAATGTATAAAAATACAAATTTAAGATATGAAACTCAATGTCCTTCATACAAAAACACAGTAAAAAAAAAATATCAAAGTTACGAGTATTTATAGACTTAGTAAGCTTCATAAATATAACTTTGAATAAATAAAAAAATAATCTGTTAAATTCTATAAATTCCGAAAGATAACAATGACATGTTACAGTTCATTCAATCCCATTTGACTCAAATGACTCGTTACGTACGCGTATTCATTCAGTTCATTCAACCAATGGGGCATTTGTGGCCTAATGGTTAGGTAGTCGGGCTTGTGACCAAAAGGTTGCCAGGTCGATCCTCAGGGCCGGTGGGTAACGACTGAAGTGCCCTTCTGCAAGGCACCTTACCCCTACTTGCTCCCCGGGAGGTGCAGTGATAGCTGCCCACTGCTCCTGGTGTACGTGTGTTCACCTCTTGCTGTGCGTGTTCACTACTCTCTGGATGGGTTAAATGCAGAGGTCACATTTCGGGTATGGGTCACCATACCTGACAAATAGTTCACTTCACTTCAATGAAACGCTCTCACACTCAAACGCTATTAGCTCATAGCATGCCTCTTTGAAGAAAATTCTTTGGTTTAGACAATAGTTGATGAGAAATAGCTTTCAAAAATACATAAATTGTATTACATTTCTTTAGTCATGCAAACATGTTACATATTTGGTTTGAATGTAAAGTTTAACTCGCTTCATCGCTTCTGTAATGATTGGAGGATAGCGCTGGTTTTCTTTTGGCCGACTTTGTTGCATTACTACAGTATGCAGCAGCTCGTGTTACCGGATAAGTTAACATAGGCATATAAAAAAGGTTTGAGCTTGCCTTTTTAATGTGTTTCGGGTTGTCTCGCCTGCAGTGCAGTTGGTGTTTTACCGGTCGATCGTGAAGGAAAGTAAGGCGCATTATAAACTACGTGGAGACAGATTATATGTCTGTGCTTGCTTACCCTTCTCGCAGAGACTTCTCTCTACCGCTTATAGCAGCATATAGAAGCAGCACATGCACGCAAACTGATGTCCGGCAGGTGGGACAAGAATATTTTCATCTCGTTTTTATTAGTTGACGAGAATGTCATTATATTTTTATTACAGTTTCGTTATCTTGCAGTCATTTTTATTTCGTTATCGTCTCGTTTTCGTCAGTGAAAACATGTCATTAACGAATACTTTTTGTCTTAGTTTTCGTCAACGAAATTAGCACTGCATGTTAATCATGAATTTTGTCATGCTTGTTGAGTTTAGAGAACTGATGGGGATGTTCTTTTAATTGTTATATCAGCAATGCATGTCTCGTGACAGTTGCCAACTTACCATGAACACACTTCACCGATGATCTTTGTCATTCGCTCCGTATCAGCGGGTTCTAGGGTTTGTGGCGTTAGAGTGGACTCTGGTGGACAAACTATGCAACGCCAACACTCATAACATGGTTGAATGGTGATCGTCCATTTATAATTATTTTTTTAAAATATTAATTTATCGGCCATTATAAATGCATATACCAATAGTTATGAAAATTCCTAATATCGGCCCGCTGATAAATCGGTCGGGCTCTAGTTTGTGATTTATGTTTTCAACTACGGCTGTCACGATAAACCGACGATGAATATCATGTGATTTATGCACATATAGACATTGCATTTCGCAGCCAGCTCAATTACAATAGGATTTAGTGTTATCGTGATTAATTATCGTGCAGCCCTATTCGACCTTATGCGGGAGTTGCGCAGACCTATCAGTTTATATCAAATCTCCTGCCATACACACAGATCGGTCTGAGCAGCGCTGCTTGATGTCCGACAAACTAAATATATTGACAAGTTTGGACACTGTGACACTGGGCATCATGGAATCGTGTGGCGTACACCTGTGTATTTTTTCTCTTACACCGACAGCCGAAGCTTCAGGAGGAAATTAAGCAGGCTCATACCCATCATGCATTCCGATCATTAAAATTGGCGCGGTTTGCAATCAAACTGCGTTCTGTGCCTGAGCAAGAAACTAAACTAATATAGAAAAAACGAAATATAATTTATTATAAAAAACTAAACTATTTTAATTAGGGATGAGTCACGAATTTCGAATATTCGATTAAATTTTTAATTATAGAATTTCGAATAGTGTGTGCGATGTTTTCACGCGTAACGTGTTCATGTAACCATAGGGTGGCGCTGCCAATAACGACGCACCTTAAACCTAAAGGCTGTTAATCAAGAGACAGCACTGTGCTGTGTTCTAACTTTTCTGTTTTTCCTGTTTGCCCCTGTAAAGCTGCTTTGAAACAATACACATTGTTAAAAGCGCTATATAAATAAACTTGAATTGAATTGACAGTAGAGGAAAACATTTTCTCACAACAATTGTTAACGAAGTTATGCACACTGTAGACCCGCGTGGCCAAACGGATACGATAAATTGAGACGATGTCAAAAATTAGTTCTGTGTGGGGGTCCTTTAATAAAATGAATGAGAATAAAGTGCAGTGCAAACTCTGCAATGCAAAGCTGGCTTATCATGGATCAACAACTGGGCGAAGCACCCAGCAGGTCCATCCACAGGTCCGCAATCAGTTGCTAGTTTTATGGTCAGACCAACCAATTTGGATGCCAGACGAGCGGGGCAAATAACGGCTTTAATTACTAAAATGATCGCTAATGATATGCTTCCGATTGGCTTTGTCAAAGGAGAGGCCTTTAAAAATCTGATGGTATTTGTACAGCCCGAGTTTACTGTTAGTCTAGAAAAACTATCACTGCCAGACTGGAGAAACTTTTTCATGACAAAAGAAATGAAAGCCGAAATTAAAATTAAAAAAACTAACTAATTTTTAGAAATTAAAAACTAAACCATTTTAATGGTTGCAACAGCCTGTGTAAAGCGGAGGTACAAAAAACACTCGGACTGAGAATCCTGATAAGCTGTCGGACATGGGCCGACTTGGGCCTGAGCATTTCAGTATAGGGCTTAAATTTGAGGACCCTTGCAGGCCTCTAGCTTGAAGCACGATCGGAGCGATGTGGAAGGGTAAGTGCTTTCGGTGCTTAATAAGGATATCGTAGGATATAACGCAGAAAGATCATCATTATAAATGTCATGTGTGCGCGTGATTTGTACAGCTTGTCACTGAATGTAAAACACTGGGTACATAAGGTTATGATTCAAATACTACATCTTATATTGTGTTATACTTATTATTACGAGACCACTTACCATTTTTATTTATATGGGACATGGCTATTTATCAAAAAAGAATAAATAGGCAAAATTAGGCAAATAAGTTGAATATAAGCCTTCTTCCTATTATACAAGTCGGTCAGCTCAACTTTCTACTGATAAAACCAAAGTCTGATTTTCCTTCAGCATGAAGTCTGAAGAGACACCCTGATCTTAGATCAGCACTCTGTATCCCACATGGAAAGCAACTTCTATAAGAATACTAGACTCAGCACTTTAAATTCATTCATGCAATGTAAAATAAGCACAGTATATTTCCATTTAGAGTTTTATACACACCATTGAGACATGACATGATTTCTCTTGCTATTCACAGCTGTAGTTCAATGTTGGAAGTATATGGCAATTGGTATTATTCTGTAAGATAACAAATAGGCCCCAGACTCCCACAGACTCTTTTTCACTAAACATGACATCCTCTGAGATTTGACCGATACAGCAGTGCTGAACGCAGTATTTATGGTAAGTTTGCATTAGAAACATTGCTGAACAGGTGGTATTTCTGTAGGGTAGCCAGGTGAAAGTTGGAGTAGCTCTCTCAATAAGTTAACAAGTTTATTATATTAACTTGTAATAACTGTTTAATTATTACAAAAAGTTTTTTGACGGAAGTAAACTTCATAGGCGGAAGCATATTTTAAGTCATATTTTGCTGGTGGTAATATTGCCATGATTCTACTTTATATGATGCTGGGTAGAAACAGTTATTTTGCTTGACATTGGTCTAATTGTGTTATCTTATCCAGGTGTGATCAGCTCTGTTGTACCAAACGCCCGCTTGACCCGAGACTTGGCACTCCCCCTCCCCCAGTCTCCCTGCCCTGTGCCCCACACAGCCCTTAACCCAGTATGAACGAGGTCAGCATCGTCAGGGAGGGCTGGCTCCACAAAAGAGGTGAGATCTAGTTTATTTATCCATCTTTTGGGACGTGTCTCACTCTTTTATTGACCAATCTTCATCTTTCTGCTTTCCTTATATCTCTTCCTAATCTACTTCCCTGTATCTCTTTCTGTCTGCAGGTGAATATATTAAGACTTGGAGGCCCCGATATTTCATCTTAAAGAGTGATGGCTCTTTCATTGGCTATAAGGAGAAGCCGGACACGTCAGACCACAGTCAGCCGCCTCTAAACAACTTCTCAGTCGCCGGTATGTCTCAGTCTACCATTTAAACACCTCTACACAAACACTGAATTGTGTTAAGCACATTTGTTATATATCTGGGTGTTTAGTGATTGGTCTTGAGATAACTTGCTAGTGTTTGTTCGATCTGACTGTTTCAAAATGCTGTTCTGTTTGTTGGGAAAGTCTTTGGTTTTGCAATTCTCTTTGGTGAGGCTAGTGGTACAGAAATTGCACCGATGCAACAAATGTTTGAATGTAAGGAGATTAATATTGCTAAGTACGATGCTCTGAATATTTAATTGTCATCTTATTCTCTAAAGAAATAATCACCCCGTAAGAGGAATAACTGAATCTGTTGATCATGGCAAAAAAGTTTTTTCTCTGGAACTGTTACCATTTTTAACAGAGTGTCAGCTGATGAAGACTGAAAGACCTCGGCCGAATACATTTGTCATCCGCTGCCTGCAGTGGACCACCGTTATCGAGCGCACCTTCCATGTGGACAGCAATGCTGAGAGGTGAGGACCAGAGATGGTTTTAAGAGTCCGTATAAAATCAGACGTCTCTTTCAGATGAAAAGAAGGACGTTGATTGGTATTTATTAGGAAAGCAGATTTGGTAGTATTTACAAGCTCTCTGCCAACAATGACTTGTATAAGATTAACAAGCATTTTATATTAGAGGTCTGACTAGACACTTATCTTACGAGACGAGACACAAGACAAGATTTTTTTTTCTTAGAGAAATCCTCAATAATGAAAAATATAGGTAAATACAGTCTTATTCACCTTAACACCAAGTGCCAAATAATGTAGGCATTATAAAATCAACTTGTTCTTTATGAAACACATTAAACTTATATTTTAATGAATTTTATTACGCTGTAGTAAACAATATGTAAATACTGCAAAATGTTTTGTCACAAACTCAACCTACGGGCAGTAATTGCACAAAATATATGCTTTTAGTAAAGAGCTGTGGTTGTTTTCTCTATGTGCTTTTCCATAGTGCGCGACTGTTTGTGTTAGCAAAGGTGGCGATCATATCACACTGTCTATCCTCCTTCTTACACTGACTTAACCCTCATAGCCTTCAGAGAAACAGTTAAAACTACTTTAAAACTACATAAACACATCATGTTTTATGCTTACATTGTATATATGTAAAAGACAGATGATCTGTTTTAGAAGAGGTTTGCCTGTGAATGTATTTAAAATACATAAAGTGAACTTACAATGGCTAAACTGTACTTGTCGTACTGTCAGCTCAGCTGCTGATCAGCCATGATCTGGAACTGCTCACCCCCAAAGCACTTCTGGCCACGCGAACCGCAGTAAACACTAGTGCTTGCGCAAGGCACTGCAGACACAAGACACTCATGAAAACGTTGAAATTCGTCTATCTAGTGCTTGTTTACATGGAAAACAGTGGGAACATTAAAGGAGCCATTATTTTGCTATTTTTTAAGCTTTGATTATGTTTTTGGGTGTTTTACAGTGGATGTTTATGTTTCTTAGTTTCCAAAAAATGCTTTATATTTCACATATTGCATGTCTTTTGTTCACCACTGTCCCTCTCCTCACAAAACGACTGGACTTTTTCCGGATTATATAACGTCCCTCCTTCCGAAACGCTCTGATTGGTAGAGCTGACCCAGTCTGTGGTGATTGGTTCCCCGCTTAGAGAGTGTGTCTGACCCACATCATATCAGCGAGCTTCCGCTTCTCAGGCTTTTGTAATTGGAAGGTCCCCCTCTCAGTGCACGTGTATTTATAAGCTTCAGCTTTTAGCAATAAACAGTTACAATGGCGTCAACTTCAATTCAATCAGTTAAACACATGCGGATCGATCGAAGTGTAACGGAGGTCTGCTAGTGCATGTGCAAACGTCAATCTTTGTTAGAGATCGCAATTTTTTTCATACTATGGCGAGGGAGATGATACCGGACCGATAGGGTCAGACCGGTTATATTATTTAACACTAATAATGGAAGCGTTTGTTTTGCCTATTTATATTGGACCTAAATTGGGTAATAAAACAAGCAGATTGACTAGGAGACATTTGCATGCAGGACTTCAAATGACGTTTCAAAGAAGTGTTTTAGTGGTGTGTGCACACACACACACAATATCAGTGTGTTACACAGAACAGCTTTCACAGCCGATGTTAAAGTCATGGAAGCTGTTATTTGATGGGTGGTTATCTTAAAATGTGTGTAGCTTAATTCTTATTTCCAGCTGTAGGACTGTGATGGAAGTTAAAGTAATTTACTGCGCAGTTCAGTCAAATGTTTACAATCTCTGATAACCAAACACTGCTCCAGCAACTCTTCCTCTTCTCTAAGGATGGCCTCGTCCCTTTTTTGGCATATTGCTTTAGGCGGAGGTTTTTAAAAAACTCGGAATAGTGACCTCATTTACTCAGGAAGTAAAGGGCTGTAGTCCCATTCCAGCCATTCTCTGTAGTCCTTGAAAAGTGAATTCTGTTAAAGGCAATATCTCGCTTGGCATGGACTTCTCATTTTGCAGATATTGTTTATCCTCTTACAGAAACATTACACACAAACTAAAGTTTGAAACTTGGCTTTACGGGGAATGGCCGCTTTAATGAAAAAAGGTTGCAACACAACAAAATGTTCACTGACACAAATGCTCCCAAATATATTTTGAGGTTGCACAGGTGAAATTTAGGGAGCATATGTGACTGAAATGATCGAAATTTCGAGCCCAACACTCGATCATGCCAATTGTGTAAAGTAATTGTCTTCTCGCAAGACCAGTCAGATTTCGCAAGACACATCAGATCTCGTCACACCCCTATTGTTTAGGTAATTTTTATACAATGGAAATGGGATGTTATGGATGATAAAATAATAAGAGGAACCTTTTTTTCTTGATTAAGTGTTTCTTCCCTTAAATGATTGATGTTTTTTTTTCATTGCTATTGATTCAGAGAGGAGTGGATACGTGCCATCCAGGCGGTGGCCAATGGGCTTAAGTCCCAGGAAGAGGAGGAGCCAATGGAATTTGGTTCTCCTGGAGACAACAGCTTGGAAGGAATTGAAGCCGCAATCGCAAAGTCCCGCACCAAAGTGGTGAATGATCTTGAGTAACTTTGGCTAATATGTGCATGATTAGAATGACCATAAACGTTGCTCCTGTAAAAAATTGCAGAATTAAACAATTGGCTGCTAGCTTTCCATTACTGATTGGTTGTTTTTGGCATTCAGCAGGGAAATTTTCAAGTAATATGACAGCTTAAGTGTTTAATCGACCATTGTGAGACCGATATACTGTGTAGTTTCATTCGTTTTTTGTCCTTTTATCTAATTGCAGCTTAAATCTGTAATTGTATGCTCTATTTGTGTTACAAAATTATTAAAAGTATATTTGCCATTCTACAGAGTTTGTGCAAACTGCTGTCCCACATCAAAAAAACACATTTAAAAAGCATTCAAGTATTTAAATCTAAATTGTTTACTAAGATCTTTCTATAATATATTGAAACCCACAATAATATTTATAATATCAGTAAGCTTAATATATATATATAAAATGTGTATGTTTTAGTCCATTGGCTGAGACTGATTTAAGCCACAGCCCTACATTTCTGATCAAGAATTATTACTGTGTCCCTCTTTCCAATAAGCCACATGGTGATCTTATCATTTTGAATAGGGATGCACCGTATTTTCGGCCCAAAAATGGCAAAAAAAGCATGTTCGGGTTTTGGCCGAATAATTGAAAATGTCTGCAGTGTGTGAACCATTTGAGAGTGCACTTCAGACTGGAGTGGGCGGTCCGACAGTAGCACCGCCGCTCGCGACATCCTTTGACATCCTACAGTGGTCTCGTTCACACAATTCCCAGTACTAAACAACTTTTCAAAGTATGGTCTCTGCATCCCCGCCATGAGTACACCTTCTAAGAGAACAGTGACAGTCTGCTTTTGTGGGCGGAGTTTGGAGGAGAGACGTGAACTGAAATGGTTATCAATTAGAATTGCTTACATGGATGTTTTTTTCGTCTTTTAATTAGAAGTCAACTGGTCATCGTTTTTGCCGATTAATCTGCACCGTTAACGATTATTTGAACTATCGGCAATAATCCCCGCCCATAGTTTCTTCTTGGTTGCGTTTGATCCAGCAGGGAAAGCTCTACTGTGATACGCAGGTGGAGAGCTCCAAGTATATTGTAAAACGGTGACCTCTAGAGGTGGAAATCAAACTGACAGCCTGTTTGGTTTGGAGCTAAACAGTTTATGGTTTGGAGACGTGAGACCAGGGGCGTAGTTTATGGGGGGGGATGGGGGGGAGGTAATCCCCCCAATATTCAAATCCATCAGTTACAACCCCTCCAATATTTCAACATGAAAATCACAGTAGATCAAATGAAAAATATGTAGAATTACTTTATTTTGTGACAATAATTTTGTTCCTAATCAAATATGAGTTTGTCATAATAAATTAGACAAAAAATACTCCCCCCTCCATTGGACCGATTGGTAACGCCCAACCAATGAGTCGCACTTTCACCAAAACAACGCGAGTGGTGTTTGAATGGGAGAGCACACGGGTAACTTAACGTACGCCAAAAATGAAGAGAAGCGCTGCACAGCGGACTATATTTAACTGCTGGTCAGAGAGGGATGCAAAAAAAATTAAAGCATGTACTGAGAAAGAGTTATGAGAATATTGTGTAATAATAGCTAAGTACACACCATATATGTTAGCTAGCTAATCCATTGCAATGTATTTAGCTATAACTATCAGTATAACAAGTTACCAAAGCAGCCATCTGTTTTGCTAGTTCATTTTTCAATAGTGTCTGTAATTATCAATGACAAAAGCATTCACATTGATGTTTGTTTTCTTCCTAAACTAATCTGACTTTTGAACAAATTGGATGAATTAATAATTTAAGTGGCTCACTCATTAAAACAGTGAATCGCTGCCGCCTACTGGTGCTTTCAATACTTAATTTCTTTCTTTTTATAATCTCTTCTATGTTAGAGTTTATGTCAGTTTAACATACATTCTAATCATTACATCTTAAAGACATCTTCTAACAGAAAACGTCCTATAGACGTATTGCAGATGAGCAAACACTCTAAAAAGTACGTCTTCCAGATGTAAACACACACATCAAATAGACGTCTCCGTGATGTTCGTGTGCTATCTGGGATGTTCAACCCCCCCAATGTTCAAACAACGTGAGACCACAGTCTGCACAGAGCGGAATACATCATGCAGGGGCCTCCCCAATATAGAAAACACACAACAAATAAAAAATCTGCAGACAAGTTGTATATTACCTTTGGAGTCATTCTAGTTATATTTTACATTATGTGAAGGTGACAATTAGATTTGCATCTGTAACCGAAGCATATAGGTTTCCTTTTACAGAAACACTTTTCCAACTGCTTCACAGTGTAACAGATACACAAACTAATGAAACAAAGGAGCAAAAAGTAGGGAAAGTACATACATTTTATGTTCAGACATATACAATAAATAATTGCTGATTTTTTTATTTATTTTAATAATCGTATGATCAGAGGATTGTTTTTTTATTAAGCGACTAACAGGCTTAACTATTTTTTATTTGATCTTTTGCATTTACTAACTAAATAAAACCCCCAAAAAGGCTATATATTGTATAAAAGTGGGTTTCAATTTTGTAGTCTAGAATTTTGACATTTAAAACCTTTAACAAAAAAGCTTGTCCAGTTGTAATCAATAAAACTTCTTCAAATATCCCAAATATAAGTAACAATCGAGTTGTAGCCCATTAGAGATGTGTTGATAAGTAAATTAACTTATTTTGATTGTCAAAGTTATACATAAAAAAATCCCTTTTAAGATAAAGTATTATTAACATTATTTATTATTACCAGAATAAGATGTAGGCTATCACATTACAGGCCTTCTCATATACAAACAGTCTTCTTTTTTTTCCACTTACGCCTACTTTAAAACAAATGTTTAGTTTGTGGTTTCATGTTAAAAATACCTTTACTGTGCATTCATAATTAAAATTTTATTGAAAAACTAAATAAGATTGATAACAGACATTATAATGCAAATAAAAAAATCTTTGGATTTTGCTCTTTCTTTAAGACATTTTTAGTTTGTGGTTAACATTTTATGAAAACTCAACTCAACTCAACTCAACTTTATTTATATAGCGCTTTTTACAATTTTCATTGTTACAAAGCAGCTGTACATGAGACACATTTAATACAAGTATGAATTCTAAAGCAGCCCCCCCGGCCAGGCAGATAGTGCAAAACAATATGCAAACGGTGGTGAGGAACCCAAAACTCCCATCGAGAAAAAAAACCTCAGGGGAACCCAGGCCCAACCAGGGGATTCCAGTTCCCCTCTGGCAAAAGCTGCTGCCTCTGCACAAGCTCATCAGTGCTTGCACAACAAGGCTTAATAAAAATATAAAAATTAAAGATTATCATTAACAATCTAATAGCATTTGAAATGTTGTAGAAAAAAACAAAGTTGTCGCGTCCTTTATCCAGCTCTATCCTCTTAGCACTTGTCAGGTCACCGCTTCCCATTCTCAGCTCTGCCATCAGGTCTGGGCATGAACTGCATCCTGCGGTAACCTTGGAACAAAGAGACAAGACTGGCTGAGAGTAGAGTACTGTTCTGCACTCTTTGATGCAACAAGTACATAATTTGTTGTTGGATGTGTTCCTGGTTCCGGTTGATCTAAATAATGCAGCCTAAATCCTCTGAGGATTAATATTATGGAGGTGTAGTGTATGCAAGATTAAAAAGATGAGTCTTTAGTCTAGATTTAAACTGACAGAGTGTGTCTGCCTCCCGGACCGTGCAGGGAAGAATATTCCAAAGTTTAGGCGCTAGATAAGAAAAGGATCTACCACCTGCACTTGATTTTGAAATTCTAGGTATTACCAACTGACAGGACCCCTTAGAGCGTAATGTACGTGGTGGTCTGTAATACAATAGAAGTTCATTCAAATACTGCGGCGCTAGACCATGTAGGGCTTTATAGGTAATAAGCAAGATCTTAAAGTTAATGCGATGCTTTATAGGTAACCAGTGCAAGGTTGACAGAACCGGGGTTATATGCTCATACTTTTTTGTACGTGTAAGAACTCGAGCTGCCGCGTTTTGAACCAGTTGCAGTTTTTGTAATAGGCCCGCAGGGCAACCACCTAGAAGTGCATTACAGTAATCTAGTCTTGATGTCATGAATGCATGAATTAATTTCTCTGCATCTGACAGTGACAGCATATGACGTAATTTAGATATATTCTTAAGATGGAAAAATGCAATTTTACAGGTGTTTGCGACATGGCTTTCAAATGAGAGAGTACTGTCAAATACAACGCCAAGATTCTTAGCTGATGACGAGGATTTTATGGAGCAACCGTCAATCGTTAAGCAGTATTCTTGGTTGTTACGCATAGCAGTTTTCGGTCCAGTAAGTAACACTTCTGTTTTGTCCGAGTTTAGTAGTAAAAAATTGTTACTCATCCACATTTTTAAGTCAACTATGCAATCCTTTATTCGATGAAACTGCTGGGTTTCATGAGGCATCGAGGAAATATAAAGTTGAGTATCATCAGCATAACAGTGAAAGCTAATTCCGTGTCGCTTTATTATATCTCCTAGAGGTAGCATGTATAATGCGAAGAGCAGGGGTCCCAAGACTGAGCCCTGTGGTACACCGTACTGGACTTGTGATTTGCGGGACACCTCATTGTTTATTGCTACAAATTGAAAACGGTCGGATAAATAAGACTTAAACCATTTCAATGCTATTCCGTTAATGCCGACGTAATTTTCGAGTCTATGTAGAAGTATTCTGTGGTCAATGGTGTCAAATGCAGCACTGAGGTCTAGCAGCACCAATAACGAAATACAGCCACGGTCAGACGCTAAAAGCAGATCATTTGTAACTCTGATCAAAGCAGTCTCTGTACTGTGACATGCTCGAAATCCAGACTGGAATTCATCATTAATGTCATTCCTTTGGAGGAAGGAGCATAATTGAGTTGAAACTACTTTTTCCAGAACTTTAGATATAAAAGGTAAATTCGATATAGGCCTGTAATTCCCTAGTTCTTTGGGGTCGAGTTTGGTTTTTTTTAAAAGAGGCCTTATAACAGCCACCTTAAATGCTTTAGGCACATGTCCTAATGTCAGAGATGAGTTAATAATACTAAGAAGAGGATCTATAATTTCGGGGAGCATTTCTTTCAGTAGTTTTGTAGGTATAGGGTCTAGCATGCATGTTGATGATTTAGATGATTTAATGATTTTAGACAGTTCATCGTGATCTACTGTAGAAAATAATTGCAATTTCTCCTTAGGGGTGCTGTAGTTAGTTTGTTCAGCGGATTTCACTACAGGTTGCATTGTTATAATTTTTTCTCTTATATCTTGGATTTTACTTGTGAAGTAGTTCATAAATTCATCACTGTTATGCTGATAATCAGAATCTGACGTCGATGACGACTTATTTTTTGTTAATTTAGCCACGGTGTTAAATAAGAACCTAGGGTTGTGATGGTTTTCCTCTATTAGTGTTGAAAAGTAGGCGGATCTAGACGTTTTTATTGCATTCCTGTAATTTCGAGTACTATCCTTCCATGCTATACGAAATACCTCTAAATTCGTTTTCTTAAAGTTGCGCTCCATTTTACGGGATGCTTTTTTTAGAGTCTGAGTGTGTTCATTATACCACGGTGTTGGGCTGCTATTTTTAATTTTCTTTAAACGCAGAGGAGCAACTGTGTCTAATATTTCCGAGAAAGTAGAGTTAAAATGTTCAATAGTAGTGTCAAAATCGTCAACGTTATTACTCATGCTGGATATTTTAGACAATTCAGGCAGATTATCGAGAAACGCATCTTTGGTAGTTGAAGTAATCGTTCTACCATATTTGTAACAAGGAGTTTGATTTGCAGCCGTAGGCCATTGAAGCAAACATAATATCAGATAATGATCCGAAATATCTTCACTCTGCTGAACGATTTTAACATCGTCCACATTTATACCATAAGAAAGTATTAAATCTAAAGTATGATTACGAAGGTGAGTGGGTCCTGACACATGTTGACTAACGCCCATGGAGTTAAGAGTGTCTTTGAAAGCCAGTCCCAAGGCATCTGTATCATTGTCTACATGGATATTAAAGTCACCGACGACAAGGACTCTATCTGCGGCCAGTACTAGTTCTGATAAGAACCCACCAAAATCTTTAATAAAATCTGTGTGGTGCCCTGGAGGCCTATATACAATAGCTAGAATAAATTTTAAAAATGTTTTGTCCTTAGTATTAGGTGTCGATACGTGAAGTACCATGACTTCGAAAGAACTGTACTTAAAATTAGACTTCTGAGAGGTAATAAAAGAATTCTTGTAAAGTGCAGCGACACCTCCCCCTCTACCTTTTAGACGAGGCTCGTGTTTATAGTAATAATCATGGGGAACGGATTCATTTAGAGTAATAAAATCATCTGGCTTTAGCCATGTTTCTGTCAAACAAAGCATGTCTATTTTATGATCGATTATCAAATCGTTAACAAAAAGTGCTTTATTTGAGAGAGATCTAATATTAAGCAATCCGAGTCGTAACAGCTGATTATCTGTATTTTGTTCATGTTTGATTTGTTTAACGTTTATTAAATTACTTTCAAGAGGTTTACGCAATATCTTATGTTTGCTAATCCGGGGGACAGACACAGTCTCTATTTTATGTTGTTTGTAAGAAGGGATTATTACATGTTGTATATTTTGTGTATTCTGTAACGCGAGACGGCAAGCAGACAGTTGGTTAAGCCATTCTGTCTCCTTCCTGACCTGGGCCCTAGGTAGTCAGACTTTAGCATTATTAAGACTGTGTGCCAAATTTCTAGAGAGGAGGGAAACCCCATCCCAGGAGGGATGGAGACCATCTCGTTTCAACAGGTCAGGTCTGCCCTCAAAACTCTTCCAGTTATTTATAAAATCTATATTATTCTGCAGGCACCACTCAGACAACCAGCCATTTAGTGATGATAATCTGCTATAAATCTCATCACCACGGTAAGCAGTAAGGGGGCCAGAGAATATTACAGTGTCTGACATCGTTTTTGCGAGCTCACACACCTCTTTAATATTATCTTTAGTGATCTCCGATTGACGGAGTCTAACATCATTTGTGCCGACATGAATAACAATCTTACTGTATTTACGATTAGCCTTAGCCAGCACATTTAAGTTTGACTTGATGTCAGGCGCTCTGGCTCCCGGTAAACATTTGACTATTGTGGCTGGTGTCTCTATGTTAACGTTCCGGACAATAGAATCACCGATCACTAGGGCACTTTCAGCAGGTTTCTCAGTCGGTGCGTCACTGAGCGGGGCAAACCTGTTCGAGACTTTAATCGGAACGGTTGAGTGATGTTTTGTCCTGCGACTATGCCGTCTCACCGTCACAAAGTTTCCCAGCTGCAGGGGATTTTCAACCGGAACACACCAATAAAGTAAAACAAAGACAAACTTGCATACATTAAATGCAGAAAATATTTTTTATTAACAAACATTCTTTTGCCCTCTTGTCTCTGCCATCCTGTCAATCATTGCACTGTTTCAGTGTGCACACGCAAATCTGCACAGATTTAGATGAAATGATAATCGATATTTATCCAATTGTTGGTACTTGTCAATTTACTTGTTTTTCATTTTCTTGTTCTGCGCTTTGGGAAGTTTCTTTGCTCGATCAATTTGGTTTTTTGTCTGTCAAAGAGTGATTGGTTGACATAATAACTTGATTAAATAAAATATATATTTATTGAACTCTTTTAAAATGCTAGAAAGTAAGACATTTTAGAGATTGACTTTTTCGTTATATTTTGTATTTTTTTATAACGTTTTATAAAAAAAACCTGTTAAATAATATTTTGGTACCATGGCGCCCCCCTTGTGCGGTGCCCCTATGCACTGCATATACTGCATAACCCATTTTTGCGCCATTGACATCAGATGGGGGTGTAAAAGTTTCACAATGACAAGGTAGAGCCAGTTGCAGTAAACATGATATTAAAAAGTAACTAACTAACTATTTGCTACCTTATAATGGGGAACAGCAGTATAGCTTTCCTGTAGCTCAGTGGTAAGAGCATTGCGTTAGCAACGCAAGGTTGTGGCTTCGATCCCAGGGGATTCCACATACCTATGTATAAATGTATAGGATAATGCAATGTAAGTCGCTTTGGATAAAAGCGTCTGCCAAATGCATAAATGTAAATGTATTTTTCCGACAGGACTGAGAGCGTGCTAAAATTAGTAGCCTATTAACGTTAGCATATGAAGTTAGAACATGGTGAAAAAAATACATGCAGAAACGTTTTTATTTTATTTTATTGTAACTATGGAGAGGCATTTGTGAGTATTGTGTGTGTGTGCGTGCGTGTGTGTAGGTGCGTGCGTGTGTGTGTGCGCGCGCGCTCTCCACCTCCGAACATGTTGAACATGGCCATTTATGGGTGCAATGGAAAACGTGCTGTTTTTGTGTGTGTCTCTTTAAATGCAAATGCTTCCCTCCCCGTATGCAAAATATGACATAGATCGCTCACACATGCAAGCGATCAAGACAAGCCATATACCGTAGTGGAAAGCGCAATAACGTCTGTTAAGCCTTCCCCAAACCAAAATCATACACTAACTGCAATAAAAATCACTTTAATCCCTTGTTCATGAATATGAACTAAATGGAAAAGACAAAAACATATATACACCAACATATTCTGACCATTTGCTGTATGAAATGTTGGCCATTGATGATAAATCATGTGAGTGCATATAACCAATAGACATAAACAAGGATATAGTCATAAACATGCATTCAGAGTACTTGTATATGACAGACAGGTATGTAAAGGTCAGCAACCAGGTGTTATTACTTTGTGAGTGGCAATTTCTGCGTAACCTCATTGGCTTACAAATGCAAACTTTGTTTCTATCCTCTCAAAGTTTCGTCACACTTAGGACATACGAGAAAACACTGAACTCACCGAGAAAGATACTGCTATAACTTTCTTTCGGTGTAATGAATAAGCTTTACAGAAATTATGTCGGTCACAAGTCTTCTGAAACGCGATGCGTTTTACCACTAACAGTGGCTTCAGTGACTTATCACCTGTCTTTGGACAATGTTTCAGGTTTAGCAGCGACTATGTAAACAACAGCCGCTAACATGCTACACACATAACATAAGAAAGTCGATTTAAAATCGATGTGTAAAACTTACTACTTCCGGTTTCCAAATGCAAATCAATATCAGTTTTTTAAGTGTTTTGTTGTTCTTTCAGCAGTCAATCATAGGCCTATTATATGATATCCAAGAAGGGAGAGGGCTATTTTTTTTTTATTATTTAGCCTACATGTTTTGCTCAATTTTATTCCTAGTTATTTTGTATTATATTGAAAAGCAAGACAAAATATTTAAAGTATTTTGACCATTCAGTCTATGCAATAGTTATAAGCAATTGCAAAAAATTGGTTAAATCAATAGAAACAATTCGAAAAGCAATGTTCGGTATTCTGCGTTTGGTCAAGTGTTTCATTTTTCTTCGCCTTCAGACAAGAATTGTCATTTCGGTGCATCCCTAATTTTGTAAAGTAAAGTGTTCAAAAGTCTCAAATCTGTCTGTAACTCTAAGGAATGTCTCAACCAAACATATTTTTTCTGTAATTCTGGGCATTTTTCCATTAAATTTTGTTTTTTAATGTGTACGTATGTTCAGAACCTTGCTTGCTAACCATGTGCTGAGCTAGGCTCAAATGTACAAAAAAATTGTCACCACCAAAAACGTCACTACCAAAAAAAAATCAGTGGTGAGAAAAATGGCACTTAAGCATTTATTTGTGGAAATAAAAAAACTCTGTACAGTAATGCAAATCATTAGTATTTTAGTATGTTTTAGTAGTGATATAGTGTGTGAGCTGTTGTTATTTTATTAGATATTTACAGTCAGATGTGTGTCCGCTATATGTGCTGGCTGCGTATGTTAAACATAGTTAGTTATTTGTATAAACATAAAATATTGAAAGTCTGATTCAGCTCTGCAAATAAAACATTGTGATCTCTTCCAAAATATTATCATCACTACTGAAAATGTGTGTGTCACGACTGAAACATAAGATGTTTTGTCAAAAATATATATTAAAAAAGGTATATTAAATTATCAACTAAGATGTAATGAAAGCTTTGGTTAAATGTATATATAAACTAATTAACCATTGACTGTAAAAGGCATACAATTGATCGTACTGATTTCAAAGAAAGATTGAATTCGAAATGCAACAAATCTCATAAATAACACTTGAAATATTGTTAAAAAAATTAACATGTGGAAACATTTTTTAAAAATAGATTTAAACAATATCTTAATATGTACATAATCCTTCTTATTAAATTAAATATTATTCTGTTTTGGTAGTGAGATAATTTGGGGAGAGGAAGAATATTTCAAAACTTTCTAAAATTACAATATGAAAATGAACTGCACAATCACTAGAAATGGTGCCTTTGATATTATACAATTTGCATCCATAAAAAATTCTGAGAATTTTTTTTGTTTATGATGTCTTCAATTCAGATTTTGCACCAATTCTGTAGAATGGCCCATATAGTCATACAGAATTTTGTTTTATGATCCTCTTTTTTTCACTCTTTAGACAATGAGTGATTTTGACTACCTAAAACTGCTTGGTAAAGGCACGTTTGGGAAGGTGATTCTGGTGAGGGAAAAGGCCACTGGCATGTACTATGCTATGAAAATCCTACGCAAGGAAGTCATCATCGCTAAGGTGGGCTGGACATGCTGTAGATCAAGCATTTTCAAATGCTCTTCAATGGCTTGTGTGAGACTCAAGGTGCCGTGTTCTTATCGTCTGTTTCAGGATGAAGTTGCACACACAATCACAGAGAGCAGAGTCTTGCAGAGCACAAGGCACCCTTTCCTTACGGTGGGTTCATTGAGGCTGCTGCTGTTGTTTTACTTGTACAATCATCTTTGCTCTACACTACAATTTTTCACGATTGTTCTTTTAATGCAGACACTAAAATATGCCTTCCAAACCCGTGACCGGCTGTGTTTCGTCATGGAGTATGCGAATGGTGGCGAGGTTTGTCATATACGGCCATGTATTACAAAAACCCAAGCTTTTATCAGTCTTTCTCTAAAAATGTTCTGCTCTCTTTCTCCATTTCACACCAGCTTTTTTTTCACCTGTCACGAGAGCGTGTGTTTACAGAAGACCGAGCTCGCTTCTATGGTGCCGAAATCGTTTCAGCGTTGGAATATCTACACTCTAAAGATGTCGTCTACAGGGACTTAAAGGTTTCCTCATTTTTATTACTCTATGTTGTTGTTGTCAAACAAAGTTACGAGAACTACGTCATGTAATTGTGTCAGATCATAAAAACCTTTTGGTAGTGACAGAATCTGTTTCTTGATTCTGTTTGAAATGCGTTTCTCTCGGCAGCTGGAGAATCTAATGCTGGATAAAGATGGACACATTAAAATCACAGACTTTGGCCTGTGTAAAGAGGGCATTACTAATGAGGCCACCATGAAGACGTTTTGTGGAACCCCAGAGTATCTTGCCCCTGAGGTACACTACAGTTCTTTAAATTCCTTTATTGATGCTGATGCCGAAACCTAAAGCTTTGTTTTACGTAATTAAATAGAAAAAATATGATACTTAATTTCCCCGCCATTGACGAATTATCTCGTCATTTAGAAAAATGCTTCCCCGCCAAAGACGAGTTATTATGGCAATCAGTGTTTGTACTGTTGTACAGCAGGTGGCGCTATTACACACCTTTGGGAAAAAGTACAGAATCCCAGAACCTAGAACGTATATGTTTTAGCAGTTTTTAATGATTGTTCTGAATGTAATCTGGCCGGAATCTTTGAAAAAAACGTTAATTATCTCAGCTGTTTAATCAAAATGATTCATTTTTGAAGAAACCTACCCACATCTACGGGGTGATAAAAAACGAACAAATAAAGATGGAAGAATACGGTTTCTTTTGTTTAAAAGCTGAGACTCTGTTCTTAAATTTGACATATTGTTTGTCCATATATTCTTTACAGAAAATGTACTGTGAGCCATTCAAATTAGGTGAAAGTGTTAAAAAACGCTGGCGTAGGCTGGCAACTTTTTTTTTTTAAAGAGGCTGGCAGCAAATGAGTTTGAAAGTAGTTTGGACTTTTTAAAATATTCGGAAGAGTTTACACACTTTAATTTATCCCTGGTTGATGTTGGTGCATTTAAATGTAATTATGGTACTTATCTGCAAACTATAGATTATTAATGATAATTATCATCGTTGAAGTTACATGAAAACCCATTTAATGAGGTGACTTTTAATGGGAAAGTATATTTCTTAGAAGTACATTAAAGTGGTCATATGACACTGCCAAAACAAATATCATGGTTTGTCTTATGTATGTAATGCAATTCGTATACACGATTTAAGATTAAAAAACGCTTTATTTTCCACATACAGTGCATGTTTGTATCTCTTCTTTGCCCCGCCTCTCTGAAAGGCTTGGATTTTTCACAAAGCTCATCGCTCTGATAAGCTGGGTCTGGGTGAGCATTCGCTTTTAGATAGAATGTTCTGACACTTAAATTTTTTGCAAGTTTACGTGTCTTATACATGCATTGACAATTTTTAACACACCAAAGACACATAAAAACACGTATTTGCACCATATGACCCCTATAAAAAATAAGTCTACTTTCCTCAAGAGTAGTTTAGAGCAGTTTAGTTTTATCATTCGCACACGCAGTACGCCATACGTTAACTTCCAGTCTGTGTGTAGTTATCAGTCTGGCTACTGGCTCGTGACATAACAAGGTAATATCGCTAAAGCCACTTTGGATAAAAGCGTCTGCTAAGTGCGTAAATGTTAATAGTCAATAAATTTACGGACCAAATTTCTTTACTTCTCTGTTCTGTCCTTTTCTTTTTCTCTGAGAGTAGGTATTAGAAGACAACGATTACGGTCGTGCCGTAGATTGGTGGGGTCTTGGAGTGGTCATGTATGAAATGATGTGCGGACGGCTGCCGTTCTATAATCAGGACCACGAGCGTCTGTTCGAGCTCATTTTAATGGAGGAGATTCGTTTTCCCAGAAATCTCTCGCCTGAGGCCAAATCCCTGCTGGCTGGCCTGCTCAAGAAAGACCCTAAACAGAGGTGAGGGGAGCTTCTCTTTGAGTTATATAGAGGGTGTTTGAGTTGACAGACTCTTCATTTTTACCACGTGGATGTTTTAAAGGCTAGGTGGAAGTCCTGATGATGCCAAAGAAGTGATGACACACAAGTTCTTCAGTTCCATCAACTGGCAAGATGTCCTTCAAAAGAAGGTAGAAGCAACGAAAACCAATGCAGATATTCACCGTAGAGTGTTTAAAAGATAAACAGATAAACAGTCATCTTTTCGTTTCATCTGCAGCTCATCCCACCTTTCAAGCCACAAGTGACCTCAGAGACGGACACGCGCTACTTTGACGACGAGTTCACTGCGCAGACCATCACTGTCACGCCTCCTGACCAATGTGAGTACCTCAGTTTCTCCGTCTACATGCAAGTGCTCACGAAACACGCTCAAGTGCGTGCGAAATCGCCTTTTTGTTAACCAGTCTGTCTTTGAAAAATAACTCTGTGGCGTGAGAAGCTACTCAATTATTCAACACTGCTGTTTGTTTTTTGACAGTCTCGCAAGTTTGAAATGTGATTACAGAGAAATATCACACATTCAGAACCATAAAGGAATAGCTGGGTAACTGTCTCTTACATATATTATTTGTATCGCATGCAGATGACAGTCTCGATGCAGAGGACCCAGACACACGCACACACTTCTCGCAGTTCTCCTACTCAGCCAGCGTGCGGGAGTGATCATCCTCTCCTACTCTCTCACCCTTACCAGCAAAGCAGACGCCCCTCCCATACACACAAAAAAGGACACATGCACCAGCAGCCCGGCCTTCTAAAGGAGCGGCTTCTAGGCAGGACTACAGCATCTGTGAGCGGTCCTGTACAGGTGGTACCTTCTGGCCAGTCCTGGTTTCTGATTGGCTTTACAACACGCCAGTCATAGCCTGAACTACACACTGCAACACAATCTACCGAATAAATAAAAAAAACATCCAAACAATCAGGTACCAAGAAGAGAACGGTTCGCTACCAGCAGGTTTCAGGACACGCACACTCTCAGAACACTGCACTACAGGACAAAAACCCTCAACTGTTCCACACACTAAATCAGCTCATGGGAACTGGTGAAAACGAATCATACGGATGTTTTCCCACAGATGGTCACAGTTTTAAAGCCATACTTCCGCAATCGTACAAGTGCTCTTTCTGGATCTAGCAGTTACCAATAGTGTCAACTGTTTTTACTGCAGGAGTTCTGATGGTGGGTAACACAGAGAGGATAAAGTGCTGTTTAGCTCCCCGGGCGGCACGTGGACTGCTGGGCGTGCGTGTGAATCTGCTTGAATGGGTGAATGGATGCGTGTTCTTTATCTCCATCTTAAACAGTGTCTTTTCGTGTTTTGTACATGGGCATAGGGAGTAGAACAAGGGGTGGGATCGATCATGGTTTCATGGGGGAACTCGCACACTATAGAAGTGATAACATTTGTGTTTTAAAGGGAAAAGAGAGAAAGACAGTTGGAGCTTGTAAATAGGGAGGTCAAGGTTTCCTTCCCAAACCAGGCATGTTCTGGAGGGGCATTTTCCAGTTTTAATCCGCTTCCCCAGGGGTCTGTTTGTTTCAAGATTAGCGTAACATACAAACCGGCAATCATGTTATCATCATCCCCTCTACAGTTTCGCAGGCATTGATTCTGAGATTTGAACGCCCTGTTATTTAACCGCAAAAGCTACTGGGTTAGCACGCTGACCGTTGAGTAATAAACCCACCTCCTATTGCAAACTGGAAACCTGCAGCATGTACCAGCGTGCTACACCATATTCATCGCAGCCTTTTAATTTCTCCATTTTTCACTAGTGTAGTACAAAATGTGTAGGATGTTTGAGAGGCAATGTTCAACTTCATCTGCAGATGTGTAAAGTTTGTGTCATTCTTTGGACAGCAGCTGTCAGAACACACCGCTTCGTGTGAGTTGCTTTTCTTCATTTGCCTTTTTAAAGCTGCTTTATGTATGCAACATCAAACTGTTTTGTTTGTTTTGTTTTATTCATTATTTTATTGGATCATTAGTTTTTTTTGTTCTTCTTTTGTCCACTTCAACCTGAAATAAAATTGTCTTCATAAAATATGATATATATATATATATATATATATATATATAATATATATTGCAATAATAACTTTCGTTTCATTTGTTCTTGGTTTATACATCCTTGTATGTGTTTTGTGTGTGGTCTCGGTATATATTTGCAACCAGAAATGAAGTTTCCTTTCGTATGGGATATGGCTGTTCTTGAAGCATGATATATTTATTACCATCCCTCCATCGAAAATGTTTTAACACTTATGTAAAAAGCACCTCACTGGTTCATCAGAAGGGCTGAAGCGAAGTGCTTCTGTAGGACTGACTTGAGATTTGTTAGTTAATCTGGTGAGTTGCATACTCGGATTTTGTGATGAATTTGTTGCCAAAAGTGTTGTCTAGGTAGGCAGCTCACTAGGTTTTGGGACATGGCCCAATTTGCCTTGACTGAGTAAGGCCGCTATAGATGAAACATGGCCGCATGATAAATATAACATTGCACCAGACATGCGCCCTGTAGTTCACACAGTTCATGATGTTCAAATATATTTTTGGACACGGTTTTTAAGGGGCAAAGATCTTTAAATGATTTCACCATTTTACCTTGTATATATCTGTAGGACAAATCAGCTTTATGACATTATTTTGCAGCTTTAACCATCGACTGTTCTGTTCCGATTGTGAAGAACAATAACGAATGTCATCGTTGATGCTCAATATGCTTTTCTTAGTGATGGGGATGCAAACAAATTGGGGGAGACAAAGTATTTAGCAACTTCAGAGACATTTGTTTGGCTACAAAGTGGTATGGGTTATGTTTTGCTATTAGGACATTCATGCAAGTAAATTCTTTTAACAAAAAACGTCTGTGTGTCTTACTCTACCCTACACCAAAATGTACCCACCGGATCCACTTCACAATAGAACATACAGCTTTCATCCACCGGTGGGCAAACTTGGGCTAAGAAATCCTGATCTCTACATTTAGCCAGTCATCTTTGAAAACATTCCTTTTTTTTACATCTGGACACACACCAATTTATCAAGATATTGCTTTAAGATATTTTCAGTTAAGACAACTCAAACATGACATTTTAGGACTAGATTCCACTTTGTAATACTGGCCAATAAAGTATTACCTTTTAAATCTTATATAAAGGTCTTACTGCTATACAAGTGTTGATGTGCCCTAACAACTTTAAAACACTTACGTAAACTTCCTTATGTAGTGTTAATAAATGAGCCTGGGTTGTCCTGAAAGGCCAGCACTTTTTTTGTGGCTAAATGTAAACAACCAGTTTTTAATTTATACAAAGTAGTATTTTCCCTTAACCTATGCTGATTAAAATCTGGCATCATTACTTTATATTGTTGTTTGTTTACTCCGCAGCTTGTACAAAAAGATGGAGATAAAGATTTTTTCTGTATGTGATATCATTTAGGATATATAAAAACAAATTAAAAATCAAACATTGAAGTAGGATTTGAACCCATTTTCAACACTTAGGTTAGTTTGGAAAGGAAATCAAGATGAAGGCTGACACACATCATACAATTTTGGAGACGAAAAATCTTGTATTGCTATTATAAACTCCTCAGAAACAAACTTTACTCGTTTTTATTCAGTTAATACACCGGATATCCATGGCAACAGCCTATCAGACAATGTGGCAACAGGATTGGTCAGGAGGTAGTTTAAAGGCATAGCTTAAAGAAGTGTTAATTAGTGGCACAGGTGTTTATTAACTGTCAGTGTGCAGCTGCAGTTTCAGTGCGTGAAGGTAGCTACAGTTTCCACGAGAATCATGGCTCGAACTGGGTTTTGTGATTCCAGGCAACTGTTGGACCTCCATTTGGTGAGAAGATCTATAACATTTATAATCTTATTTTCTGCTTGTAATAACAATTTTCTCCACAATTGCCAGCTACTATTTTGCAAGACACATGTCTCTAGCTGGGTAAAAGGACTAGGTTGAATTGAATGACCATGTCCGATTTTTAACTGTATCTTTGTGTAGATGCTTTATTAACCGATTGTTTATGAATAATGTTTTGCTCACACAAAGACTGAGGAAAAACAGCTGCCCCTGAGGACGTGGGCAAACCACTGTGTTCTGAAGGAGCGCAGAGTGTTTGAAGGCGAGGAGGTGCGACTGGGGCAGTGCTACAAACATGCTCCGGAGAATCGATGGGTAATCTGAGCTCTCTAATGTAAAAAATGGCTACAACAAGTCATATCGTGGCATGTTTTAAGTTCTATACTCAAACAGCATAATCTTAATATATCTTTTTTTAAAGGTTCGAAGGCTTCCTATCTCTGCAGAGGATGGGATCATAATGGACTACGCTCAACAAGATGAGTCCGCGTCTACAGGTGATTTGATGCTTGCTTTCTGGACCAAGTCAAAACAAGCCCTCTATTGCCATAATCTTCTGATCTCTACATTTGACTTGGGTCACTCCTTCAAGGGATGGTTTACCCAATAATAAAAATTCTGTTATGAATTACTCACGTTTATGCAGATTTGGGACAAATGGAGAATATTTGTTTGGTCTAACACAAAGATATTTGGTCGCATGCTTGTAACCAAACAGTTCTTGGACCCCATTGACTAACATTGTAGGAAAAATGAAAATGGTAGTCAAAAGTGCCCCACAACAGTTTGCTGTCCTACATTCTTAAAAATAACTCTGTGAGTAAATGGTGACGGAATTTAAATTTTCAGGTCGATTATCCCTTTCAGTGTTTCAGTTTAACTTAACAAATCATTATGTGCTGAAGTTTAATAACTGGGATTCGTTTTTTCTCCCAATGTATACGTAATTTGTCCTTTTTTTTGCACCCTTTTGAAATGTAGACATTTTCAACCTACCTGGTGTGTGTTGTCTACTAGATGTCTATGAAGAAGAGGCTTTGCTGAAGTATCTTCACCGGTTACCCGGTCCACCTAGTCTGCGAGAACTTATGCCTGGTCTTCTGCGCAGAGAGGTGGAGGTGGCCATCAGTAAGCTGGGGCTTCTCTATGACAAAACCTACGCTTGGGACATCTTCGTAGACATGATGGTGAGGACACTGTACACACAACACACGTTTATTTTGGACTTTAGATGCTGTGTCCTACACTGTGTGTTGTGTTTCGGTCACAGAGAAGTCAGCTGCTTTGCACTCTCCCAAACACTGACCTGCCCAAGCCTTTCACTAACACTACAAGAGCCATCCTAGTGGATTGGCTAATTCAAGTCCATGTAAGTGCTGCAGATGCATTTTCTTATATTTTTAGTTTTTGTGTTTGTTGTAAATTATTTATTTTTAGCAATTTTGTCATTCATCTGTCATTTATATTTGGGCAATTCCAGCGTTATTAACTTGACATTTTGAGTTATGGAAGTGACACAAAAATGCTCAGAGAATGAATTTGTTTCGATTATATTCCATCCGTTTATATTTTTACTGAACCCTTGTTGATAGTCTAAACATCAAAAAATTTCAGTCATTTCAATAAAATGCACAATCCTGAAGCAATAATACCAAATGAATGTAGCAGGGATGCCTCTTTATTGAACATAAAATAGTTACTTTATATTAATTTTCATGTGTCCATTTATGAGAAATGTGTAGCGTTATGGATGTGACAATCCTGAAAATGGCACTTATCTGACTATGAAAAATCGTGCTCTAAAAATAAAACTAATGCTTTACAATTTTGAAGAGAGATGTCACATGGGTATTTGGACCACCAAATGTCAAAATCTGTGCTGTTCCCATAGTAAAAAAACGCAGGTAAAAACTTAATTTTTTCATGGTAAGGTTGATATTTTCACGGAATTGATTATTTGTTGTTAGTTTTTTTTAAGTTATTAATATCAGTCATGTGCAGGACAATTATTATAAACTGCTAACACCGTGTCTACACCGGCGTGATGCGAAAAAAACAATAGAGTGCATTGGAACTTATTAAACAAAACAAATGGAAATAAGCCGATGCACTGAATTATAATGCAACAATGCAATTTTTAGATCAGTAGAGTATTGTCTAAAGTAATCGCACACTTTTACAAATGTAGGTTTTTTTTTTTTTTTTATTGACAGACACTTGTTTGTCTCACTTCAGGAAGTGTTTCAGTTTTCTGAGGAAACGCTCTATCTAGCAGTTCACCTGTTGAATCGAGCACTCCGACTTATTAAAGTCTCCATCACTGGTCTGCAGTTGCTCGGTGTGGTTTGCCTCTTCCTGGCTGCTAAGAAAGAGGAGTGTCTTTTACCAGAGGTACTTGAGTTTCTCAACTACAAACGTGAATTTGACAGCATTTATCAGTGTTTTGAGATGTCAATTTTGAATATGTTTGTTAGGTGTCCGAGCTGTGCTATCTGATGGAGAACGCTTACAGTAAGAAACAGCTGTTGCGGATGGAGAGGAGAGTTTTAATTGGACTCAAGTTTGATCTCTATTACTGCCCTCCACTTCACTTTCTTCTCATCTCTGCTTCTATAGCACGCTGCAGTGACAAGGTAGGTTATCAAATTGAATTGACCATTTACTGTGTTAAAGGAGGACTGTGACTGGCTGCAACGAACAGAACTTCTATTTATGCGCTTGGTGACAGATGCTTTTATCTTGGACCAATAGTGCATTAAAACATTTTTAAATCTGCAAGTACATTTACAGGGGAAAGAAAGTATTTGTTTGGATTATTTCTATTATTATATAACTATGTAATTTGTTGCCCCTCTTTTTACTGATATTGTCAAATCTTTCCTGTTTAGGTGGTTTGGATGGCTCGGTATCTGTTGGAACTCTCTCTTCTGGAGGGACAGTGTGTGGTTTATCTACCTGCTCAGCTGGCAGGTGCTGCCCTCCGTCTGTCCCGCAGGGTCCTGCAGGAAACTCTGTCTCCTGAGGGAGAGACTGCCTGGTGTATTGCCGCCAGTATCCATATAGGCAGGTTAGGAGAAATGACTGCTTATGAATGTTTACAGATTGTTTGTACTTAAGTGTTCCTTTTTGTTTGAGCTTTTAACTGACCCTGAAGCCCTTATATTTTATGAAACTCTGAAGACATTAACCTTTTAACCGTATATTATGAACCATGATTACCGATAGTGCGTTGATGCTTATCTTAATATAGCACCAGTAACTAATAGAGTTATTATTAACTGATTACTATCACATAAATATTATGCACATTATAATATCATAGCCCAGCAAAAATAACCAAGATCTTAAAGATGATACTGATATTGTGTTAATGCTATGCATATTATAATATTATTTTTGAAGCATCAACCAGAAGTTGATTGCTTATTTGCAATAAAAATATCAGTCATAACAATAATGATATTAAAAATATTGATTGTTAAAAAATTAGATTGGGCATGGAATGTAATTTGAAACATTTAACATTTAAATTTGATGCATTTGTCAAACTCTTCTGGCTTAAGAGGTAAAAATAATAGTCAAAAGATTATAATCAGTTTCTGATAAATATATCCCATGAAAGTTGATATAGAGCTTAACAGTCCTATAAATGGAAATGTCAGATAATAAACCCAGTTTCATCAATGTACGTTGTATTAAGGGGTAATGCAATAATACCATGCAATCCGTATCTTTATTTTTTTTTAAATGAGCTCTTTCCTTCAGTAACTACTGCCTGAATGTACAGCTGGTTTTCAACAATGCAAAATTGTAAAAAGCGCTATATAGATTTAATTGAATAAACCTGGTTGAATCGTAAATAACAGCAACATTTCTGAAAAGTGCATCTCTAATTTAATGTAGTAACCTTTTTCTGGGTTGAAGCAATTTAAAAACAACAAATATACAATGCACAATTTGAAGTGAAAACGGCTAAGAGAATGACTGGTGTATTGCCTAAAATATCCCTATAGGCTGGTTAAGCAGCATTTTGCTGGGTTGTTTCATGGTTGGCTCTCATATGGATTTTAATTCAAGCTACTGGTTGGTTTTGACCCAACCATTCGTTTAAGATCTAGCATTTTCTTTAAGAGTGCTCCTGGGTGGGCTCTCGGATACCCTAAACAAAGGTTTATCTATTTGTTTTCTTTGAAGTTTATCATTAACCGTGCACTCATTGTATTACTAGCTGTTGTGTAGAATAAAACCGTTTAAGAACTGTTGGGCCTCAATACTTTTAACATTCTAAAGTTGTCCGTGCTGTTTTTAGCCCTCTCAAATTTAGACATTGAAATATAAAATTCCTGCTTAATTTACCCTATAGAGGAGTGTTATGATGCAATGTTTCAACTGTTCTGCATGTTGCCATTCGAGTTCATTAAAAATATAAACACTTTAATGGCATTGTGTATCTCAATGTTTGATCTGAGATATTTATTGCATGATTTTTCATTTCCCATTTTTGCAGTGAAGCCATTCTCTTCAGTATAATGCAGATCATGGCTATGTCAGCAGCCAGAGCACATGGGCATGAGACCCGTGCCACCTTCATCAAGTTTTCCACCATACAGACCCTCCATGTCAGTATGCACCCAGCCCTCAAGACCACACCTGGCCTACTAGGACTGCCGTGCACCCAGACGTGAAGCCCCAACAGAACCACAAAGAGGACAGCATGAACAAAAGAGGTTTCAGGATGGGGTTCACAAGGTTGTCTGAGGAGAGCAAGAAATTTGACCAGTCAGGAGTGTTGAAGGTGTTGTACAAATGTCTGTGAAATTTAAAGAACACTTCCATGAAACGGTTTATTGGACTGAATTGTTACTTTTTTATAACAATCTTATGCCACTTGATGTAAAAAAACAAAATAATTTTGTATTTGTCTGATGTAGCTTTTAAGTGTTTATCAATGCTTCTGGTGAAAACTTTATGTATTGGAAAAGGTGTCTTGTGGAATTAAAGCACTTTGAGACGTGTAGTGTTTTTAAGTGTTTTGCCAGTTTTTTTTTTTTTTTTTTTAATTGTGCAAAATAAAAATATAATGTCGGCTTTGGAAAAGTGCAATGGAAATCATTCTCTTACAACCTTGTCATATTTCTCTGTGTGTAAAATGTATGTTATTCCTCTTGAAGGAGCGGTGGACGCCATTTCTCACATCACATTTTAACAGGGGCCATGTGCAAGCAGGTTGCCAAATCTGAGTGAAGAATAAAACGCCCAATACCACCACTCATAATAACATCAAAGCGAAGATTTTAGATTAATTTAAGTGTGGACAGATGTTAGTGTTTTTGACATTTGGAACTGAATTTCTATCCAAACAAAATAACTTTCATTTGTTAACCGTAATTCGGTCCACAAACGGTCATAAGCAAATGCAGTTTACACCAAATCAGCTTAGTGTCATGCTGGGTCATTTATCTATTATACAGTTGAAAGAAAAAGTATGTAAACCCTTTGGGCTTACTTGGATTTCATCATAAATTGGTCATAAAATGTGTTCTGATCTTCATCTAAGTCACAACAATAGAGAAACAGTCTGCTTAAACTAATACCGCACAAACATATGTTTTTATTGAACACATGTAAACATTCATAGTGCAGGGTGGAAAAAGTATGAGAAACCCTAGGCTAATGACTTCTCCAAGAGCTAATTGGAGCCAGGAGTCAGCCAACCTGGGGTTCAATCAATGTGATGAGATTGGATGTGTTGATTAAAGCTGGCCTGTCCAATAAAAAACACACACCAGTTTTGAGTTTGCTGTTCTGAAGAAGCGTTGTCTGATGTGAACCATGCCTCGCACAAAAGAGCTCCCAGAAGACCTACGATCAAGAATTGTTGACTTACATAAAGCTGGAAAGGGCTACAAAAGTATATCTAAAAGCCTTGATGTCCATGTGTCCACGGTAAAACAGATTGTCTACAAATGGAGAAAGTTCAGCACTGTTGCTACACTCCCTAGGCGTGGTCGTCCTGTAAAGCTGACTGCAAGAGCACAGCGCAGAATGCTCAATGAGGTGAAGAAGAATCCTATAGTGTCAGCTAAACACTTACAGAAATCTCTGGCACATGCTAACATTTTTATTGACAAATCTACAATAAGGAAAACATTAAACAAGAATGGACCTCATGGGAGGACACCACGGAGGAAGCCACTGCTGTCCAAAAAAAACATTGCAGCACGTTTGAAGTTTGCAAAAGAGCACCTGGATGTTCCACAGCACTACTGGCAAAACGTTCTGTGGACAGATGAAACCAAAATTGAGTTGTTTGGAAGGAACACACAACGCTATGTGTGGAGAACAAAAGGCACAGCACACCAACATCAAAACCTAATCCCAACTGTGAAATATGGTGGAGGGGGCATCATGGTTTGGGGCTGCTTTGCTGCCTCAGGCCCTGGACGGATTACTGTCATCGATGGAAAAATGAATTCCAAAGTTTATCAAGACATTTTGAAGGAAAACTTAAGACCATCTGTCCGCCAACTGAAGCTAAACAGAGGATGGACGATGCAACAGGACAATGACCCAAAGCATAGAAGTAAATCAACAACAGAATGGCTTCAACAGAAGAAAATACGCCTTCTGGAGTGGCCCAGTCAGAGTCCTGACCTGAAACCGATTGAGATGCTGTGGCATGACCTCAAGAGAGCGATTCACACCAGACATCCCAAGAATATTGCTGAACTGAAACACTTTTGTAAAGAGGAATGGTCCAAAATTTCTCCTGACCTTTGTGCAGGTCTGATCTGCAACTATAGGAAACGTTTGGTTGAGGTTATTGCTGCCAAAGGAGGGACAACCAGTTATTAAACCCAAAGGTTCACATACTTTTTCCACCCTGCACTATGAATGTTTACATGTTGTGTTCAATAAAAACCTGAAAACGTATAATGTTTGTGCGGTATTAGTTTAAGCAGACTGTGTTTTTCTATTGTTGTGTCTTAGATGAAGATCAGAACACATTTTATGACCAATTTATGAAGAAATCCAAGTAAGCCCAAAGGGTTCACATACTTTTTCTTTCAACTGTAGCTTCAACATTGTCCGCATACAAGATATTTCATGGTAGTGAAAATTACGGTGAAGGGTAATATATGAAAATTGTGTAGATAATTTCCTACAGATGAACCGACCATACTGCTTCAAAATGGTTATTCCCGGTTGAAAGAATGTAAAATTCTTCCGTCCCCTTGTCTAAACAATATTCTAAGGTTGAAGAGTCTAATCGATTGAACACACAGAGTTTCAGGCCTGGAGACAAAGTTTTCCACAGACACAAGTGCTTGTTCAATCAGAGTCCAAAGTTTATTGTTAAGGACTAATACTTATAAGCTTTCATCAGGACGGGTCATATAAAACCACCAAAACAGTGGAAAATCACCAGACTTTCTGTTTAGTCTTTCCTCCTGAACAATCAGATATGATTACATATTTAAAATTACAATAACAAAACAATTGTCCCTAGGCTTCATTAGGAACCTTGAGATGGAGAACAACAGATGCTTATATCAACATAAGACAGCATAAGATCCGATACAACTTTCAACGAGGTTAAACAACAAGAAAGTAAGGCACATCTTATATGAATAGAAGTGAATAATAAGATAAAGGAATGAATACATATGATGAATATTGGAATAAACACAGATGCAGTATTTGTGGAGGACAGGACGAAATCCAGATTCTCACACCGGTCATTTCTGCTGAAACACTATTTTATATGTATTTATTATCATATATGTGAGCCGTCTATGCTTTGCCCCCCCCCCATACCTTTCTTGCAAAAGCAGTCCGTTCTGTAAGAAACTGATTAAAATGACAATATTTAATTTAGACCTGATTTATATGAATGCGTATAGATTATGTGGGCACAAAACCCATGTGAAGTCACCTGCAGTTTGTATCCAGCTTCGGTGGATAAACCGAACATGTGCGCGTCCGCCTCTCCTCGTTCATCTTCACATGTCTGCGCACACCCTCGCAACCGATTGGCTGAGAAGAGCGCGATGGGTCATTCCGATTTGCAAGAACCACGTGGCGCAGTAGAGCAGCTGAGCCCTGGCACATTTGAGAGACTCGTGTGAGTGAAGCGCAACATTTCTTTCGATTTCACGAGATAAATGTGTTTTGGTCCATTTGCATTTTAGTGATAACATGATCAGTGTGATCAGAGGATAACATTAAAAATATTATGAACTATTTCACGTGCTCCCTTTTGTTTTAATCCACTATTGGTTATTACTTTGGTAACAATAGTTTAACTGTGTTATTTGTAGTGAAAATGGTGATCAGTACGCGAAAACATGGCAATTACACTTTTATTATTATAAACCATGGTTAATTTTCATAAGGCTAAAAAACCCAGAATAATTTACTTTAATTTAGCCTACACTAACGAATAAAAAATGACATTATATCCCTGACGAATATGAACAATTAACAACAAAGGATTTTGTTTTGTTTGTAGTTAAACCATAAATGTAGCTACTCACCTCACATCCAAACAACAATGTTTGTAGTAAAACTAAACACAAAAGGTAAAACACTTTCACTATAATTAAACCAAGGGATGCATGAGATGTGATGTGGCGATGTGTCAATCATTCATGTGGGCGTTCTTCCTCAGGAGGCGGGGCTTATCGCAGGTTGAGCTGTCAGTCGGCAATGCTGATGAAGGACGGAGTGGAGGAGGTTTTACAGCCCAAGCTGGAAATTAGTGGCGGTTTAAATTTTCACGACACGTGGGGGGCGGCAAAAGCACTTGAAAAAGAAAAATAATCTGCGCCGCTAAACGGGTTTCTATTATCTATAATATAACTGTCTGTGTCTGCAATGTCTCAAAGATCCTGGGTCGGTGTTGAATGAGTCTAAATGTCAATTCAGAAAACAGATCTTGAAGTTTTTAGGCAACATGGTGACTTCACAGGGTCTTCAGTTGGATCAGGAACTTCTCTCTGCAATAATGCATCGGCACTAGCGGATGTTGTCCAGTTTGCGTTGTTTGCTGGGTCTTCTTTCATGAGACAACAAAGTCATTCCTAATTTCGCTTCCGTGGTGATGCATCTGCGTGCATGCCTGAGAGATGAGAGTGGATTTCGCTGTTCTTTTGAAGCTCAACAAAACTTGGCTGATGTAAAAGACCTACTAGTACACAGTCCTGCACTTGCCCTATTTGACCCGGAGATGCCAGTGGTCATTTCGACTGATGCATCTGCTTACGGACTAGGTGCTGTCTTCGCACAAATATGCACTGATGAGAATTTAGGTAGAATTTAGTTTTCATTACAATTGATTTCTAATTTTATTTGATTCTATAATAATTGTATGAAATAAACAATGTGTTGAATTTTGTTCTATGTACTTTACATTTTGTAAAATGGGTCTGTAACTTAGTTACATTTAAAGAAAACATATGGGACATTGACATTTTGCAGGTGAGCTTGGTATTGCAGTCTAAATTCAAAATATTGGAGAGCCAAGTTTAGTCAAGTAATGGTTCTTATTAGTTTGGTGTAATCTACAGGCACTCTATTGTTTGTTGATGTGTACTGGAAGTTAAGTTTGGACCAAAAAAGCGTGCAGGCGCAATGACATGTTACATCAAGATATGGACTAAAGGCTTTAAGAGTTTGGTTCCAAAATGAAATGTTTTTTATAGTGCATTCCAATTAAAGTCAATCAAACTGCAGTGGGTTTGTTTTGAATTAAACCATGACAACCAACCCTTACTTAACTAACTATTATTGAATCACCAGCTAGTACATAACAACTATTAAGTTAAGGTTATTAATATAAAGGTCTTAATATAAACTCAAACATGCTCATCAATTTCACCCAAAACCAGATTATTTTACCTGTATAGGCTACAAACAAACCCGGATTAAGAATTCAGAGGCCCCTGGGCACAAGTGTTTTATGGACCCCCAGTCACACACATGCGCACAATAAAGTTTTAGTGTACTATGTGTATAAAACACCTCTATCCTATACACGATAACATTTTCCTGGACAAGCAGCAACAATATTGAGAAAAGTCCCAGCATACTGTAAATCACTGGCATGCAAGTAGCTTGCCAGCTCTACCGATTCAAGTAGCATTCCACCTCTATCAGTTCAGTTTTATCAGATTCTTCCATAATTCACACAGAAAGACGCCAGATTCACAAAACTGTTCTTCTGAGAAACTTGCTTAAGATAAATTACAGAAAGTCCTTAAGTTTTTTTTATTAAGTGCAATTTTGTACAAATACGTCTACTGATGCTACTGAACACATCTTCAGTGATGTTCCTGGAATCATTGGGTGTTTCGGGTCTTTCAACATCATACACCCTCATCCAGGCGACCCAGCTGAGGCTGATCAGACCCCAGCTTGTGTCCAGTTGGCGACTATAGCTAGGTTTCCCCATGGATCTCCTCTCATGAGAAGTTGGTGTTATAATCAGCGATGAGATCTCTGACAAAACATCACGTCCTCGCTAGGGTCAGAGTAAGCTGCACAAGCTTGCCCTTGCTCTGTCTGACCTCCCTGATGAGCTGCGTCCCCACACCTTTATGTTTCAAGCATCCAGGCATTCATGCGATTCCCCCCTTCTGAACTGATGTGTCAATAAATTTATTCTTTAAGAGGAAGGTACACAGCCGGTTAGAGACAGCGCAACATCAAAATAAATGAAAGGCAATATTCAGAACTTTACTTTTAATTTTCATATTTTTATACACTTACAATAAGCACACTCTTGACTACATATTATGTGGTTGTTAGCAAAAACCTGTATGTATCTGGAAAAAATAGCAAGCCAACAACATTAAGGCAAATCCAACTTTTGTAATAATGGCATTTCCTGTCCCTGTTCTGACCATCTCTGTCAGTAAATTGTCTCATGTTTATGAATGATATCTGAACAAACATTGCATCCACCCACTGAGAGGGTCTGTATAAAGGCCTGGTAGAGCCTGTGCTTTTGACTGAGCTCAGCTGACCTGGATCAAGGGGAAGATTCATCATGAAAGTTTTCTTTCTGTGCATCGGTTTGTGTTTGGCTCTGCCTCATAGCTATGCGGCTCCAGCGTGAGTATCTGATACAATATTGCATTGGTTTATGAGCATTCTCAAAATCAGTGGCCCAATTATAGCAGATTTTGATATAATAGTTTATAGTGAATAGAGGGATCGTAGCAGTTTGTTGTGATGAAAGGCAATAACAACGTTTGTTGGTTAAACTTATATGGAAAGTGAAATTGTACTCTAATTATGCTTTGGAAGCTTTTTTGTACTTAAATGATTGTGTTCTTTGCTCTAACATCCATCAATTGTATTTAGTTTTCTACAGAAACACTATAACGAGAAATTGCATACTAAACCAATGCTTGCATAATTATTTATTTGCTTTTCAATGTAAATTAGGTCAAGCTTGTTTGTTTTGTTGCGGAATACAGAGCACGATCGATAGAACTGACACAAAGTCCACTTTAGTATTGTTGATTATAATGCTGTAAAGATCCACATGTTTCACCAAAAAGCATATACTTCTGGGATATGGGAGACTGCATTTATTTATTAATTAGATATTATTTATTAGAATGATCTTGCTCGTTCTATAAACACCATGCACTGTGCTGTGTTTAACCTTTTCTGTTTTTCCTGTTTGCCGCTGTAAAGCTGCTTTGGAACCATGCACATTGTGAAAAGCGCTATATAAATAAACTTAAATTGAATAGAATAGAATTCAGACTTTTTTGTAAATTTATTTACATTTTGGTTTTAAAATAATTTTGTAACGCATTTTCCTACCTTTATATTCTTGTTCTGTATCACAGCCACCATGATGGAATAATGGCAGGTAGGCATTATTTTTATATGTTTTCTAATATTATATTTACTATTTTGGATATGCATCTGAAATTTGTACATGTAAACGGTGTGGTGTTTGACCATAATTTGAATCTGAGACATCAATAGAGATGTTGTAAATGTGTGTTTAATATTTAATCATATCATAACAGATGAACCTGAGGATCATTTACATCCTAAGGAAGAGGACCACCAACTAGACCGCTGTAAAGGCATTGAGTTTGATGCCATCACCCCAGATGAAAAAGGAAACACTTTCTTTTTTAAAGGTCTACACACTCTCCACTTATTACTAAACCTCAGATTATTCATATGCATCACCACCAGATCAGGTGGAGTTTGATTTTTTTTGGCTTTCTTCATTCAGGTGACCATCTCTGGAAAGGTTTCACTGGGCCTGCTGGGCTCTCAGGTGGCACATTCAAGGAACTGGATGAACATAGTCACCTGGATCATGTTGATGCAGCTTTCCGGATGCACCATGGGGACGATCCCAATACTCATGACCACATCTTTTTCTTCCTGGTGATTTTCATTACACAATATATATGTGTTTTCCTACAATATAAAAAAATAAATACAAAAACAAACATAACAAGTAATCACATGCAATTGAATACTGATGAAAATGTTGATTTTCTTTTAAGGATGACAAAGTATTTAGTTATTACAACTACACCCTTGAGAATGGCTACCCTGTCGATATTCAACAGGAATTTCCTGGTACCCCCAACCATTTAGACGCTGCTGTTGAGTGTCCCAAAGGAGAATGCGTCACAGATTCAGTGTTGTTCTTCAAAGGTCAGTGATATAGGCTCTGCATGTCAACAACAACTATATTTTCATACAGTAAAGTACATGCGTTCGGATTATTTCTCGCAAGAAATGTAACACATCTGATTTTCAGACATGAAACAACATACTGTCTTTTATCTATGTTGGTAGAGATACAAATAAATCAACCCACAAATTCAGTTAAAACTCATTTTCAACTAATCTGACAAAAAATAATTTTAACCCTTTTTCGTCAATAAAAAAAAAGAATACAAAGATAATATGTTTAAATACAATAGCATGATATATTTACATATAATGCGTAAAGTGTCAACAGTATGTTCAATATCATCAAAGATTAAAATACCAGATATAGGAAATGGAATGAATTATATTAAAATAAGGGAGAAAAAATAAAATACAGACACAGGTAAGAAATTACATTATACATTATTTCGATTCCATACATTAAAATGATTTCAAACGGTCATTAATTAATTGCTTTCTCATTTAGTGAAGGTGAAATGGTATCCGTATATATTTTTTAATTGTTATGTACGATCGAACCTGGGTCTCCTGCATAACAGGCAGGAGCACTACCTCGGTGCCACAAGGTGGTGTGTTTAGATTCAGAATGCAGAGACATTAACTCAGTTCAAGGGGCTTTACTTATCCAAAAGATATCCAACAAGGAACAGGCAAAAACAAAAATAAAGAAACAAAATAAATCCAGGCAAAAGCCAAAGTCCATAAATCCAGACACAGGAGGCAAACTCGTAATGCAAGGAACATGCAAGAAAAGGTTGGTTATAAGCTAGTCAACAGGACTGCACCGGTGTCAACTCAAGACTGAACAAAGAACTCAAAACGATAGTGGTATATACAGTTAAAAGAAAAAGTATGTGAACCCTTTGGGCTTACTTGGATTTCTTCATAAATTGGTCATAAAATGTGTTCTGATCTTCATCTAAGACACAACAATAGAAAAACACAGTCTGCTTAAACTAATACCGCACAAACATTATACGTTTTCATGTTTTTATTGAACACAACATGTAAACATTCACAGTGCAGGGTGGAAAAAGTATGTGAACCTTTGGGTTTAATAACTGGTTGACCCTCCTTTGGCAGCAATAACCTCAGCCAAACGTTTCCTATAGTTGGAGATCAGACCTGCACAACGGTCAAGAGAAATTTTGGACCATTCCTCTTTACAAAAGTGTTTCAGTTCAGCAATATTCTTGGGATGTCTGGTGTGAATTGCTCTCTTGAGGTCATGCCTCAGCATCTCAATCGAGTTGAGGTCAGGACTCTGACTGGGCCACTCCAGAAGGCGTATTTTCTTCTGTTGAAGCCATTCTTTTGTTGATTTACTTCTATGCTTTGGGTCGTTGTCCTGTTGCATCGTCCATCCTCTGTTAATCTTCAGTTGGTGGACAGATGGTCTTAAGTTTTCCTGCAAAATGTCTTGATAAACTTTGGAATTCATTTTTCCATCGATGACAGTAATCCGTCCAGGGCCTGAGGCATCAAAGCAGCCCCAAACCATGATGCCCCCTCCACCATATTTCACAGTTGGGATGAGGTTTTGATGTTGGTGTGCTGTGCCTTTTGTTCTCCACACATAGCGTTGTGTGTTCTTTCCAAACAACTCAATTTTGGTTTCATCTGTCCACAGAATGTTTTGCCAGTAGTGCTGTGGAACATCCAGGTGCTCTTTTGCAAACTTCAAACGTGCTGCAATGTTTTTTTTGGACAGCAGTGGCTTCCTCCGTGGTGTCCTCCCATGAAGTCCATTCTTGTTTAATGTTTTCCTTATTGTAGATTTGTCAACACAAATGTTAGCATGTGTCAGAGATTTCTGTAAGTGTTTAGCTGACACTCTAGGATTCTTCTTCACCTCATTGAGGATTCTGCGCTGTGCTCTTGCAGTCATCTTTACAGGACGACCACGCCTAGGGAGTTTAGCGACAGTGCTGAACTTTCTCCATTTGTAGACAATCTGTCTTACCCTGGACACATGGACATGAAGGTTTTTAGATATACTTTTGTAGCCCTTTCCAGCTTTATGTAAGTCAACAATTCTTGATCGTAGGTCTTCTGAGAGCTCTTTTGTGCGAGGCATGGTTCACTTCAGACAACGCTTCTTCAGAACAGCAAACTCAAAACTGGTGTGTGTTTTTTATTGGACAGACCAGCTTCAATCAACACATCCAATCTCATCACATTGATTGGACCCCAGGTTGACTGACTCCTGGCTCCAATTAGCTCTTGGAGAAGTCATTAGCCTAGGGTTTCACATACTTTTTCCACCCTGCACTATGAATGTTTACATGTTGAGTTCAATAAAAACCTGAAAACGTATAATGTTTGTGCGGTATTAGTTTAAGCAGACTGTGTTTCTCTATTGTTGTGACTTAGATGAAGATCATAACACATTTTATGACCAATTTATGAAGAAATCCAAGTACGCCCAAAGGGTTCACATACTTTTTCTTTCAACTGTATACAGGCAACTTAACAAGGTTCAAGTGAAACCGACAAATCAATAATGAGAACATGTGACGGGCATAAAACAAAAAAGCAGTAATGAGGACCCCACATGGCCAAAAAAAGAACAACAGTCACATAATTCATGACAGGACCCCTCCCTATGAACGTCTCCTGACGTTCCCTCTGGGGCAATCAGGATGTCTCTGATGAAAGTCTGTGATGAGGTCTGGGTCCAGAATGTCTCGAGCTGGGACCCAGGATCGTTCCTCTGGGCCGTACCCCTCCCAGTCCACCAGATATTGTAGGCTTCGTTGAACTAGACGGGAATCCAAAAGGCGGTTAACTGGGAAAACCGGCTCACCCTCAATGAGTCTAGGGGGCGGTGGAGGTCTTGTTGCTGGTGCTAGTTGGCTGCTGACAACAGGCCGAAGACAGGAGACATGGAAGGTAGGGTTAATCCGCATGGCCCGGGGAAATTGAAGACGGTAGGAGACAGGATTAATTCTCTCCAAAATCTTGAAAGGCCCCACGAACCGGGGCGCCAGCTTGCGGGATGCCACCCGCAGGGGAAGATCTCGTGTCGACAACCAGACTCTTTGCCCAGAGCGTAGTGGTGGAGCAGGACAGCTCGGAAACATGAAATTCACACTTCTCTAGCTTCACGAACAGGTTGTTGTCAAGAAGACGCTGGAGAACGAGTCTGACATGATGTACATGCTCATGTAGGGACTCTGAGAAAATGAGGATATCATCCAAATAAACAAAAACGGACCTGTTCAACATATCCCTCAGGACATCATTGATGAGTGCTTGGAAGACAGCTGGAGCATTGGTTAATCCAAAGGGCACAACCAAGTACTCGTAATGTCCTGTTGGAGTGTTAAAAGCTGTCTTCCACTCATCTCCCTCTCGGAATTTAACCATATGATAGGCATTGCGAAGGTCTAGCTTGGTGAATATAGTTGCTCCCTGAAGCAACTCAAAAGCTGAGGACATTAGGGGTAAAGGGTAGCGATTCCTCACAGTCACCTTGTTCAGCCTGCGGTAATCGATGCAGGGTCGGAGACCGCCATCTTTTTTACCAAAAAATAAAATCCAGCTCCAGCGGGAGAAGATGATGGACGAATGATTCCAGCTTCTAGGGAGGATGTGATATACTCCTCCATGGCCTTGGTCTCTGCGGATGCGAGGGAGAAGATTCTACCACATGGGGGAAAGGCACCTGGAAGGAGGTCAATTACACAATCGTAGGGTCTGTGAGGGGGCAGTGATGTGGCACTCTTTTTATTGAAAACCTCACTCAGGTCATGGTACTCGGAAGGGACTCGGGACAGCTCGAGAGGACTAAGAGACTTAGGAGCAGAGAGTAAGACTCTGGAGAGAAGACAGGTAGCTTGGCAAGTAGGCCCCCACTCAACCACCGTTCCTGAAGACCAATTGATGTGGGGACTATGGTGAGACAGCCAGGGAAAACCAAGCACGACTGGGAACTCGGGAGACTGAATGAGGTTGAACTGGACCTTCTCATGATGCCTCTCACCCACAGACAAAAGAAGAGTAGTGATATGGTCAACGGTACCCTTACCCAAGGGTTTTCCATCAAGGGCAGTCACAGTGAGAGGATGGTCCAGTTTGGTTACAGGAAGATGAAGGTCACTGGCTAGGGAGGAATCTATGAAGTTCCCAGCAGCACCACAGTTTGCAGCACCACAAGGGCTTGCAGGATGTTGTGATGTTGATGTCCCCAGGAAATAGTGACTGGAATCTGTAGACAAGTGGTAGAAGTTGTAGGAGTGAGAGTCGCTCCTGTCACAGTAGTCCCCCTCCTGGATGGAACTGCACTTTTCCCGAAAGCTCAGGACAAGACGAGCGAAAGTGACCCAGCTTCCCACAGTAGAGACAGCATCTCTCTCTCATCCTGCGAGATCGTTCAGTTAGAGAAAGTCGGGTGCCTCCTAGCTGCATATGTTCCTCAGAACTAAGGGACAGGTTCCGGATCTCTTGTGACCACTGCAGTGGACTTGAGGCTGGGGCACTGGCTCCGTGGGTGGATTGAAGCTCCGATTGTCGTTAACGTCACCTCTCTCGCATACGGTTGTCAAGCCGAATAGTCTGATCGATCAGGGACTCAAGGTTTGTGGCTGGGTCCTTTGTCGCCAGTTCGTCTATAATGTAATAAGACAGGCCATGATGAAAGGTGGCAATGAGTGCTTCCATATTCCACCCGCTCTCTGCTGCCAAGGTGCGAAAGTGCACAGCGTACTCAGCCACACTGGAGTTGCCCTGACGCAGCTGGAAACAACCTGTTGGCTGCCTCCCTTCCTCCGACTGGATGGTCGAACACTCGCCGCATCTCATCAGTAAAGTTCTGGTAGCTGTTACAGGAAGGACCTTGCTGCTCCCAAATGGAGGTAGCCCAAGCTTGGGCCTTTCCTGTCAGGAGGGTGATGTAAGCAATCCTAGCCCGATCAGTAGGAAAGGTGGAAGACTGGAGCTCGAAGGCAAGCGAACACTGGGTCAAGAAACCTCTGTAGTCTCTTGGGTCCCCATCAAATCTCTCAGGGGTAGGCAGACGAGGCTCGTAGGCAGGCTGGGCTGGAGCTGGTGAAGCTGGAGTCACAGCAGGAGGTGGAGAATGACGATTAACTAATGTGGTCAGAGTCTGATGGATCTCATGGAGAAGTTGTTTGTGGTGGCCAAAGGCACTCTCATGAGTAGCCGCTGCCCATGGCGAAGTACTGTAGTATCATGACAGACCACCGCTGCATATATCTGGTCCAATCATGGATTTTTGGAGGAGGTCTGCTGCGTCTCTCTCTGAATCTTCTTCCATGGCTCAGTCTTGCTGTTATGTCGGAGTTGGGAATCGAACCTGGGTCTCCTGCGTAACAGGCAGGAACACTACCTCGGTGCCACAAGGTGGTGTGTTTAGATTCAGAATGCAGAGACAACAACTCAGTGTAAGGGGCTTTACTTATCCAAAAAATATCCAACAAGGAACAGGCAAAAACAAAAATAAAGAAACAAAATAAATCCAGGCAAAAGCCTAAATCCATAAATCCAGACACAGGGGCAAACTCATAATCTAAGGAACATGCAAGAAAAGGTCAGTAACAAGCTTGTCAACAGGACTGCACCGGTGTCAACTCAAAACTGAGCAAAGAACTCAAAATGACAGTGGTATATATATTGGAAGCTTAACAAGGTTCAGGTGAAACCAACAAATCAATAATGAGAACATATGATGGGCATAAAACAAAGAAGCAGCATTGAGGACCCCACATGGCCAAAAAAAGAACAACAGTCACATAATTCAGGATGACCAGAAACATATTGCCATAGAGTATGTTTCAACCCACCGGAATCAAACAGGTTTTTACAGCCGGTACTTCATAGTTCCAAAATACGAAGGAGGGCTGAGGCCCATTTGGGATCTGAGAAAACTCTGAGGAGATACAGGTTCAAGATGCTCAGTTCCTATTATTGAGGCCGGAATCAGATCAAAGGAGTGGTTCACCACAATAGATTAGAAAGATGCATACTTCCAAATATCCATCCTTCCTCGATATTGGAAGTTTCTCAGATTCGCTTTTTTTTTCGTGGAAGGTCACTCAGCCAGCGGGCTGTGGAGAGAGCAGCATCACCTTTGCCACATAAATTGCCTGGAGATGTTAGCGGTACTAAGAGCACTGAAGTACTTCCTCCAAGTCCTCAAAGTCCATCATTTTCTAGTCAGAACAGACAAAACGACAGTGGTCTCTTACATAAATCATCAAGTGGGCCTGATGTCACGCCCTCACTGCAAACTGGCGCACCTGGTTCTCCTCTGGGGCCAGTAGAAGTTTATATTGCTCAGTGTGATGTAGATCTCTGGAGTTCAGAATGTGGGAGCAGACATGATTTCAAGGCAGGGGTTGAGGCCTGGGGAATGGAGACTCCACCCCAAAGTCTTGGAGCAGATCCTGGAACGGTTCGGCTGAACCGAGATCGATCTGTTTGCGTCCCAAGAGACATCTCATTGCCCTCTGTGGCTTTCACTGACTCATTCAGGCCAATTGGGTCTGAATGCCATGGTACAGACGTGGCCAAGGAAGCGTCTGTATGCCTTTCTCCCATTCCTCCCGGGAGTTCTAGATAGAGTCCAACATAAAGGTGTCAGATTAATAGTCCCATTTTGGCCAGCCAGAATTTGGTTCACAGACATACTGACCCTCCTACTGGGTCAGCCATGGGAGATTCCTCACAGGAGGGACCTCTTGACTCTAGCCGGGGGTGATATATTGTGCCCCCTGCTAGAGTTGTGGAAACTTTGGACTTGGCCACTTAGGGGAGTGAACTGTTGAACTAAGGTTTCTCAACTGAGGTTGTTGAGACCATCCTGAATTATAGGGCTCCCTCCACCAGGTAACGTAATGCCTTGAATTGGAGACTGTTCACCTTATGGTGTAATGAAACTGCCCGTTGGCTTCAGTTCTAGAGTTCCTTCAAGACTGTTTTTCTACAGGTCTTGCTCCTTCGACTATTAAGGTATATGCTGCAGCTATCTCTGCCTTTCACTACCCTCTGCCTCAGGGGTCAGTGGGGAGACACCGCTTGGTGGTTAGTTTCGTTCGTGGCACCGTAAGAATGAGACCTCCTTCTCAGGCTAGAGTTCCGGTGTGGGACCTAGCCACAGTCCTAGAAGGGATTTCCCAGGCACCTTTGAGCATATGGAGTCCAGCTCGGACAATAAATTGTCCCTCAAGCTGGCCTTCTAACTAGCCATTACCTCTCTGAGGAGGGTAGGTGATCTTCAAGCTCTTTTGACGTCCCCTCAATGTTTGAAGTTCGCCCCAAGGGAATCTCAACGCTATTCTGCACCCTAAATCGGGATATGTTCCAAAGGTACCTTGCACTGTTGCCAGGACCCTAGTTCTCCAGGCCTTTTACCCTCCGCCCCCCGAGTTGGCGGATCACCAAAGGATATATGTATTATGCCCAGTCAGGGCATTTCAGGAGAAAGTCAGACCAGTTGTTGGTCTATTTTGGACCTCGAGGTAGAAGTCAGCCGGCCCTTAACCATCAGTAGATAGGTCATAGAGGGAATTTCTTTGACTTATGAAGTGCGCTGAAGGCCTTCACCCCTAAGAGTCAGGGCTCATTCTACTAAGAGTATGGCCTCTTTCGCTGGCCCTTCTGTTGGGGGCATCTAGCCAAGATGTTTGTGATGCTGCGAGTTGGTCTTCCCCGCATACATTTATGAGGGTCAATCTAGACCTTTCTTCCTCACCCTTGGTTCTTATGTCCTAAAATGTGCGTAAACACCTTCTCAACAGGACACTCACAACTCATGGCGTAGTGGGCATGTCGTCCCCCATAGAGTCATTCCATGATGCAGTGAAGAGTTTCCTCGAAAGGGAACGTCTCAGATTAAGACTGTAACCATAGTTCCCTGAGGTAGGCTTTGAAATAGCAAATATTGTGTTTATCTTTAAAGATGATCATGCTAGCCACAACGACTAGCTTTTTACGATCTTCCAAAAGTCTATGGGAAAAATCCATAGGCTTTCGGTCGAGGGAAATTCCAGGTTGGCCTACAAAAATATGTAATCTCTGCGATATTCTATTCCTCCCACTCTTTCCGAGCTTTGTATAAATAAACACAAATGGAACATAGGCTTTTTTACAATCAGTATGGAACTTGAGGCAATTTACCAGATTTTAACAATTGTTCGCAATAAACCTTTTTTAGGAAATGAAGTTTATCACTTTGACATCAAGACAAAATTGACTAAGAAGAAAGTCTGGAGCCACTTACCAAACTGCACATCTGCCTTTCGCTGGCTAGAGCATTATTACTGTTTCCATGGTCACAACTTCACCAGATTCCATCCTATTTCTGGGGAGGTGACAGGAGTGTATCCCAAAGATGCTCGAAACTACTTCATGAGATGTGGGGAAGGATTTGGTGAGTTTATTTATTTATTTAAAAGGAATCAGGACATTTTATTATGCATTACTTTTCACCTTATGTCTAGCTGAATTGGTTCCTTAGGTCATGGAGCTGGTACAAGAAAGCTGCGATGCAGTGACATCAAACTGAATGCAATCACCACAGATGATAAAGGCAGAGCATATGCATTTCAGGGTAATTCAACATTATGACAGGAAATGATGCAAGCACTTCAAGTGTGAAATTATATCTGGTAATGTTCATGTTAGGGCCCAAGCAACACAGGTATATTTATACCCTTATCATATCTGTTAGCTTTTGAAAGTCCTTAGAACAGAGCCGCTACAAACCCCTATTACAGGATTTTTCTTATTTTTCTTCCTATTATTATGTTTGGGGCCATTAGGAATGTTTTAAGTTTTGGGAGATTTGGGGTGTCTATCTCAAACATTGTGCAATCATTACTTTAAGGTTTCACTCATTTTATACTTTTGATGATTAAGCGGCAAACAAGAGTCCATGCTGCTTGTTTAACAGTAACTGTTTTGGCTTTATGGACCAAGAGCTGCTTCAAATATCTTTAGAAAACCTCCACTTGTTTGTTCATATTTCATCCAACTATGAGTTAAAACATTTCGTATCATCTCCTATAGGTGCGGCCAGTAATTCCTTCTTTCAGCTATTTTCTAAATATTTTATATATTTGTGTTTTTGTGAGGTTAACTTTTCTCCTACAAAATGTTCACTATTTTACTGTGTACTGCTTTTATTTCTTCAATAAAAAAATAAAAATAAGAACTTTACTCATACAGGTTCAGTCTATATGCGTTTGGATACACACCGTGATGGCAATCATACTTTCCCTATTTCCAGGCAATGGAAGGAAATCTCTGGTGCAGTGGATGCAGTTTTTTCCTACGGTGATAATATGTATATCATTCAGGTAAAATAAGCTAACATAAAGTTTAATTTTGAAAAAAATCACACCATTTGTGTTTAGAATGTGGTTACATTAAGCTGCTAACAGAAACTGTTTCAAAAAGGTTAAAATGCAACAAATAATTGTTCTTATAAAAACATTTTTTTCCAGGGTGGTCAAGTTTATATCTACAAGTCAGTGGCACATTACACTCTCATAGAGGGTTACCCTAAACCTCTCAAGGAAGAGCTAGGCATCGATGGTCCTGTGGATGCAGCATTTCTGTGTGCAAATCAGCACATTCTACACATTATACAAGGTAGGTAACAATATGTTATTGTCATTAATCAAGCATTTATAGACATTATGCACCGTGTAACATATATAAAATGGATACCCATAATGGGGTCCATTTTCAAAGACTAAGGCGACGTATAGACATTACTCAATGAATAATCAGATGGTCTTTTTGAACAAAAAACACAGGGGAAGACCTTGCATATGCTGACATTTTGCTTTTGACAACTGTTTTGCTTTGTTTTAATGTCCTGAGTTCATAAGAGCAGTCTCTTCTTGCAAAAGATGTAGAACGCCAACAAGATGAGCTGATTTGTGATACTGTTTTCCAGTGGAAAGTGGCCATTTTTTTGAAATATAGGAAAACATGAAGTAAATTGCAATTGTTGTTATAGACTAGTATGTAACTAGTAACTACACATATTTACACATATACACATATTTCATCCTCAGGTCAAAAGATGTATGACATCGATCTAACAGCAAGTCCCAGGGCCATTAAAAAGGAGATGCCGATTCCTTTCCCTAAAATTGATGCTGGCCTCTGTGATGCTGATGGGGTGAAGGTGTTCATTGGTCCAGAATTCTATGAGTATGGAAGCCCAATGCTACTAGCTCTAGGCAAGGGCAGCCCTCAACCTCATAAAATTTCTCCAGAAAAATTTGGCTGTGAGCAATAAAGGCATTTTCACAAGTTTAATAATTTCATTCTATTTCAAATTCTAATAAAATTACGCATATTTGACGTAAATCTATGATTCATCATTGTTAATTTACATTTTAGACACTTACTGTCTATGAGACCCGCTGACCCTAACAGATCAGATCGCAAAGACTCGACCAAGGTTTTTGGTTGTTTCAAGTGTTGAACCTAGCTGGACAGTAAAGTTGTACAGCACTTTCTGATTAAAAGGAGAAGATCTGGCTGTTGTCACCATAGTAGTAATACTAAAAAGGCATGTGGCTGTATGATATGTTCTAGAGATGTTGTGTATATGGAGAATAGAGAAGGTCTCAGTACTGATCTTTAAGGGACCCATTTGGCCATTTGATGGGATTGAGACAAATCTTCCTACCATGATACCTTGAAGTTGATTTCCTTAGATCACCACACATTAACGGGGTTGCTCGGGGGCTATGGTAAACTAACTCAAAGTTTAATAAAGTCAAAACATGCAAATATATCCAGTTAAATGAGGACTGATGAATTGGATTCCACATGGAGAACACCTTGATAGCTGCAGGGATTCAGAGACTATTATCATTGTGGGCTGAATATAGAGATTTACTGAGTAGACACTGTATGCTAATGAACAGCAATACACTTATAAGGCGACAAGATGCCAATATCAGAATAGGAGATTATTGATTACGCCGAATAAGCAGTTTTTTTGTGAGAAAATAATTTATTTAATGAATTGACAGCTAAGCAGTTCAAACATATCTTAATAATAAATGTATTACTTTTTCAATAGATTTTTTAGACAGACCAAATTATTATAATGTTTTAATAATGCATATTAGATGTCAGTGTTTATTGTCAAGTTTTTATTCAACATACCTTAATATATACAGTACATGTTTAGTTTTACTCTGTGGTGCTCACTTTAGCTCAATGCTTGTAGGTGAGGGGCAAGTTTGTGTCAGGACTATACAGATGATGTCAATGCTGTCAAATTATACAGGAAAGCAACATCAGAGTTTAACATTTGTAAGTTAGCAATGGTTACAGATATTAACAGGTGCTAATACTCTTTCAGACTCCCTTTCTCAGCCAAAAGTCGGCACAGTGCCCATCCAGGCACCAGTAGAATGGAGGACAGGGCCAGTAACCAGCAGAATACATTCGCACAGCTCGGGTACACATACCACCGGTATGTAAATGTCAGGGGCTTGTACTGGGCCAGAGAACAAACAAGAGACACCTAAAAAAGACATAGATAGAATATAATAGATAGAAAGGAATCAAAATGATGAACAAAAGATGGGAATGAATGGAGGAGTGCTAGCTTAGGTGTGACAAAGCCTCATAATGGATCCAACAATGACGGTTGACTCTGCAAATAAACTGAATTGTGTGAAACATAAACCTAGATTAACTTGAATTTTGTTGCTAAACTGTAAAGTTTAATAAATTCTGTTTAAAATTCTGTTTAAACCCAGATATAACTTTGTTTTTAATATATAAGACTCATCAGTATAGGTGATCCTTAACGCAAACACATACAATTAAATGTGTGGCTAAATGATTAAAAACAGACACCATAAGCATTATCTCACACTTTAGAGATGCATTTATTGTAAATAAAAACATTCTGTAAAAACAGTTGTAATCGATAGAACAGAAATCTATTATAGACATAAAACTAAAACATTTTTGTTTTTCGTCTTATTAATATCGTGTTTTTCGAGTAACAATTTTAAACAGACATTTACCAGAGACACGAGAGGAGTCAGGTTTTCCAGCACAGTTTTAATATGCAGTTGGGTCGTGACTTTGTCATGTCTTCAACGACAATTTTCTCAGCACCTTTGTTGCATGGAATAGACAATAACTGAATGAAATTCAAATACTGTCCTTTCTGTTCTTGTATTGGGTTATTCGTTTAATAGTAGATGTAGATTCATTTATTTATTCATTTAAGTTTCTGTAGCTTGTTTGGTATTCACCAAAGATCCAACCTATGGACAAATAGACGAACATGGATTTGGAAAGACTGCAGGATTCATTAGATGCATAGTTGTAAAACAACTGGATTACATACACCCCCCAGCCTGCAGGTCACAATACGCCATTACAACATACTGATCAGTGTGATCCATTTTAACATTTTAATGACAGGGTAGCCAATTCTTTTCAGAAATATTTTTGTCCAATGAGTATACAGGTTTAAGTGTATATCTTCTGTGTTCAGAGCATTCATGTCATTTTGTTTGTGGGACAGTGCCATATGTTGTACAGTATTGTGTTTTGCAAGTGCAATCATCATTGGTATAGCGGTGATCACTAACAAAAATGGCATACTAATCAAGGTTAAAAAGGAACACTTAGTGTACCAAGGATTAAAGAGTATTTGGCAGACAATTATTCTGTTGTACTCTAAAAACACAGTCACCGTCTTGGAGGGCCTGAGGGTGAGTAAATTAATAGCAAATTTTCATTTTAGTGTGAACCAACCCTTTAGATCTCACAGATTCCAGATTTAGAGATAGAGTAATATGGCACTGTCCCAGCAGACCGAAGCAGTGCTAACAGTGATGTGTCATTACATAAAAATCATATTTATTTTGGTGCATTACACCGGTGTTAGTCCCCTCTACTCAGCACTGTTCATAATGTTGAGGTTGTCTAGCCGTTTAAAATGTTTTGATCTCTTCCCTAGCGCTGAAAAATACACCATTCTGTGAAGACCACACAAATTACTGTTCCTGGAGTGCCACTATCAAGAAGAGTTTAGCTTTAACCAAAAGAAAGTGCATGCCTCAAGTAATATTTATGTTCATCTCAAAGTGATTAAATGATTGTGAGTGAAAAGAAAATAACTCTTCTCTTTACCCTCTTGTCCATTCAAACTTGTATGATTTTCTTTCTTCCGCAGAACACAAAAGAAAATATTTTTAAGAATGTTGTTAACTGAACAGCGATGGTACCCATCGATTTGCATTGGTTTAGTGCCCATACAATAGAAGTGAATTGGTTCCCAATTGTCTTCAAATAATATTCTTTTTTGTTCTGCGTAAAGAAAGAAAGTCATATGGGTTTGAAATGACCAGAGTGTGAGTGAATCATGACCGAATTGTTTTTTAATTTTTTGGGTAAACTTTCACTTTACTGTCTCTGAGAAAATACATGTAAATACTAATTTATTCAATCATTCATTATAGACAGTAGCAATACTAACCTGTTTGCAGTTGCTGTTGTATTTATTGTAGTTGCCAAGTACAATGTGAGTGCCACCACACAAACTGTAAGAGAAAAAGATCTGAGATCCAGCCTCCACAGTACTCGAGTTGAGGGGGGATGAGGGAGGATGGCATTTTGTGAATATTAAATAGGCTAAAATACTGTGGACGAGGGGAAGGTTTTTGTAGAACGATTCAAAGTAGGGAAGGAAGGAGGGGGTAACCGGCAGACATTTAAATAAAGTTTTAATATAAATAACTACAGCCCCCGCCCCTCACCGCCGATCGCCGGCCAACAAAACAAATCACAAAACAAAAACATACATACAAACATAAAACATGTTCAGGCCCGGTCCTCTCTCGTCGACGGTCTGGTTGCTCGATCTCTTATATGCTCCCGATCTCCTACGTGATACGAGTCCGGTGTGCGCACAGCTGGCGCTCAATAACAATTACTCACCGGTCTCGAACCAAGGTCTCCTAAATTGTTTTAAAATAGTAGGGCTAGTACTGGTGCCGATGAATTCAGCATCATGGCCAAGCGACATGGACAGCTTGACCGGAGGGACACTGGCTTTAAAAGGGCAAGAAATAGCACTGAAGGCAAGTCAAGAGCCAGGAATACTTTTGATATGTCACCTAAGGCGGAATCTCTGGAGGAAGGCGATGACAACACAGTTAACTATAGTTTGGAGCCAGCTAGCTAGCGAACGTCAGGTTAGACTTTACATTCACAAAGTTAATATTAGATTTAGTTTCTGTTTCACCTGGAATATCTTACTGCAAGGTTTCCCACAGCACTTTACAGCAGCCGCTGTTGTGGCGAATTGGCCTTCCATCGCAGAAAGAAATCTCAGAGACAAGGGTTCCAGGTGCCAAGAGTTTAAACTTTATTTGCCCGGGCAAGCAAAGTGGGATATTCAGAGTTCATCTGAAGTGATCCAACGAATACATATCTGACTCCATCATTTATACATCGTTTTTAAGTTGTTATCACAGTTTAAACCAATCATGTTTGCATGACATCGTCTTCTTCCAATCAGGTTTCATACGACATCACTTTGTCATTAACCCGTCCCTCTGCGCGCATAGTTCCGTCCTACCATATTAGGATTTAATCGTAGCGTGAGCCTCTCAAAAACAAGTGCCCCTTTATCTTGACACTTTTCCGGGGGTTTCGGACGATACATGATTTACACTTGTTTTTATTAAAAATGAGCTCATGGTTTAGCGATAATTAGCTACCCAGTGTCCTTGTTTGTATGCGATTTAATTAAAATTCTCTACAAAAGTGTTTTGGGAGTTAGTCTTAGTGTTAAAAGATATTTGGTGTGTGTGCAGATGTTCAAGTGTTCAGACTCATAACATTAGCTTTGTTAAAACCACCATACCGCCTAAGCAACATATGCCTGCCTCCTTAAGGGGTCCTGCCCCGTCCCAACAGCCCACTTCAAGGAGTTTTCCTCTCCCTCTGGGTATTTTTCAAAACCGCTCTCACCCTCTTCACTATAGTGTTCGGCAACCCCTCAGCACTCTCAAATCGACAGTGCGTTGAGCTGCATCGCCAGGCAGGTAAGTCAGCAGAGCCGATCTACTCCCCGGGGGCCAACTTACGGTGAGGGGTCCACACTGCTAGCCATCAAACCACCTTCCACGGGGGAGATGAAGCAGATCCTACCCCTAGTCTCTCTGTCACAGTCCCTGGGCGCTTGGCTCGAGCTTCCCACACCGTCACGGTGGCTACGGCAAACGATCCGTCTCGGCCTCCTCTTTTGAGGCATCCTCTCAACCTCAGTCAGAGGCTGGGATGCTCCCGTATGCTCTCCTCTAGCAGAGACGTACAACAGGTTTTACAGCCCGTTCTTCATTGTCCCCAATTAAGGCCGGGGGATGCGCCCCTAGATCTGTGTACCCTGAACAGGCACCTACACAAGCTGTCTTTCAGGATGCTCACGCAGAAGCGCATCCTGGCGTCTATCAGATGTCAGGATTGGTTCATGGCAATCGACCTAAAGGACGCTTACTTTCATGTCTCGATTTTGCCTCGTCATCGCCCGTTCCTACGGTTTGCTCTCGAGGGTCAGGCATATCAGTACAGAGTCCTCACTTTCGGTCTCTCCCTGTCCCGACGAGTCTTTGCGAAAATCGTGGATGCCGCTCTCACTCCCCTCAGGGACAGAGGCGTGCGGATACTAAACTATCTCAACGACTGGCTTATCTTGGCACACTCTCGATATCTGTTATGTACACACAGGGACCTTGTGCTCCGGTACCTAGATCGATTGGGACTACAGGTCAACCGAGAAAAGAGCATACTTTCCCCAGTGCAAAGCATCCTCTTTCTCTGTGTGGAACTCAACTCTGTCTCTTTCAAGTCAGTCAGCGGTCCCCCTGAAGCAATTTATGTGTCCCCCTGAGGACACATTGCATCCTCGACGGGAGTGCCAGCGGCATGTGGTGGAATTTCATCGCGCTATCTATCATCGTTCGTCAACATATAAATGGCAAGTGCAAGGAAAGCGATTACAAGCCATTACTTTTCCTTGCATGAAATTAAAGACTAACAAAGACTAGCATTGATCTGATCAGTTATTAATTTTGCTTCCCCTTTTTTGGTTTTGTTAGGGCACCTCAGGTTTAAGAAATATCAGGTAGTGGGAAAGACCCAACCCGAAACGGAGAGTTGGAGCAAACTTTACTAGTATCTTTTCTTCGTGTTCAGTGCGTGTTTTGTTTGTTTAATGTTCTTTTTCTATGTATTTGTATTATACATATTTTTTTCAGATTTTGTAAATGGTACATTTGTTTAATCCTTTTGTTCTTGCACTTCAATTAAAATGGTCTTGATTTGATAGGATTCATGTTCATTTACAATATTTTGTGAGGTTAGTTTCAACATTTAATAGATTAATTCCCAATAGCTTTATAGGTATCATCAGTATGAAGTTGCACTTGCACCCAGTGGGAAAAAGTGTCCTCTGTATTTACCCTAACTATGTGAAGTGGTGGCCATGCAAGCCTGGGGACCAACTCAAATTTGGAGGAGGCTTGGTCAAGATCAATGACAGGAGTATCTGATACGAAATATATCAATAGCATGCATGTTGTTTTAGAGTAATATAATATAATAATTATCTTTGTGCTTAAACAGTAATCAAAAGGGTACACCGTTTGTCATCGGCACAAATGATCTGTCACTAAACGTTATATCCAATTCAACATCCCCCCTTATTTTTTTTTACAACTCGAGTACTGAGCCTCCATCCAAACCTACAGTCAAAGCATCCAAAATTAATACATTACTATCAATTTAGCCAAGTTACTAATAATTATTTTCTGTACTATTTATCATGATTCCCCTGTCCAAGTCTGCAATCAAGTACACTTGCTCGACATCACTTCATCATCGCCAAAGTATATACTGTATGCCCTGTTCTGTTTGTTAGTCTTTGTTGGGTCTTGTCATGGTTCGGAGCAATGACATAGTCTAAGGTTCTTTGTGGAGAGAGAGGTTGGGCCTTAGAGATCCTCTCACTCTCTCTCCGAGTCTTGTCGGTGTTTCCCGCCCTTTTGTCTCGTTAGCCTTCCCATTAGTGTTTCAATACCCACACATGCCTCTTGTTAATTATCCTGTGTTTGTTCCCCTTTAAAACATCCTTGTGTTTATTGTCCTGTGCTCATTCATTGTGCGTTGTATCTGGTATCTTGCACATTGTACCTTGTATTCTGTATGCTGTACCTCGCCTGTACCCTGTACCCTGTACCCTGTACCCTGTACCCTGTACATATTGAGCCCTGCCTTGTCAAGTTCTTTTTACCTCGTGTTTTGTGAGTATAGACTAGTATTGTCCTAAGTGTTTATTTTCTGAGTCTAGTTAGTCCGTGTCCTCGTTGTCATTATTATTTATCTTATCTGTTTCCCCCCTTGTGGGTTTTGTTTTACCTTGCCTTGTTATAATAAATATCTGTTTAACCCGTGAATCCCTGTGTCTGCCTGCAATTGGGTTCTCCCCTGTCCAACCCTTTACAGGTCTTGCGTGTCATATGTCAATATTTTACTGTAGTCCTCTTTCTCCTGTGCTTACATTTTCTGTTGGATTATTAAAAGATTGACAGAAAGACCCAACCCGAAACGAAAAGTTGGAGCAAACTTTTTTTCATGTTTAGTCCGTATTTTGTTTGTTTAATGTTCTTTTTATGTCACCATGGACCTTCCTGTCGCGTCACAAAACTACAGAATTAATAGAAAAAAGGAAGATTTGTCCTAAATCATGCACAAATTTTAGCATATTCATTGTTACTTACATACCCAGATTTCACTATCAAGAAATGCAATCCCATAAATCCTGCTGAATTAATTCCTTTACCAAATGAAGGAGAACCACATGATTGTTTAGCTATTGCGCTAATATTTACAAAATTAATACCAGATCTCGACTCCATCCCAATCCCTGAAGCAGATGTTACATATTTTGTGTATGGTTCTAGTTTCAGAGATCACTTATAATCCATACAGGATATGCAGTAGTAAAGAACACCGACAATGACTTTGTACTTGTTATATCTAAACATTGTAAACAACCATGCTCCTCCCAACTAGCAGAACTAAAAGCTCTTTTGACTGCTTGTCAACTAGCAAAAGGACTAAATGCAAATATTTTTAAAGATTCTGCATATGCTCATGGAGTATCTCAAGTGTTTGGAGCTGTATGGAATTCCATCAGAGTTCCATCACTCTTTTTAAACCCCTATCCAACTAACAAATAGTTGAATTAATTTCTACAATGTTACTACAAAAATGTTTGGCAATTATAAAATGTCAAGCTCATAAAAGATGTAATTATTTTGTAATCAAAGGAGCAACGTGGCACATTTAGAAGCTAAAAAGGCCTCAGGATGCCCCAAAGTCATATTAGCTCTAATAGTATTAATAGAACCACAACCTCAACTTGAAGATAGTGTACATATTCAAGAACAAGTAGGATCTTATGATGTGGTACCAAAGTGGGCAAGAAAGACACTCAAGATATTTGGCGTTCACATGAGGGACAAATCATTGCACAACTGCACCCCAGATAGCAAATTGACTCTGGAATGGTTCCGCCCCGGAAGTACTACAAGCTCCGGAATGGATGTGGAAAAGGGATCCGGAATGGAGTTCACTTGCACAGCGTAGCAGATCCAGAACAGATAAGGAAGGTGGAAACAGACCAGATCTGGGGCAGACCTGTTCAGGACCTGTTTAAAAAGCAGCTGATCCGCCACAGATCCGTTTAGGACCAGTTTATAAAGCAGTTGATCCGCCACTGATCCGTTCAGGACCGGTTTATAAAGCAGCTGATCCGCCACGGATCCGTTCAGGACCCGTTTATAAAGCAGCTGATCCGCCACGGATCCGTTCAGGACCCGTTTATAAAGCAGCTGATCCGCCACGGATCCGTTCAGGACCCGTTTATAAAGCAGCTGATCCGCCACGGATCTACTCATTCTCTCTAGATACCATCAGATCCCTCATTTAATAATAGTTTTCTGGCCAAAACTATCTAAAGAAATATTTCAAATCTAATTGACAAAAATTGGATAGAATGGATTGCTCTTTCATTTTTTAATATGCCTGCCTTATTAATATTAGTAACACATGAGGAAATCATTCAAAACACATAAATCTAAATTCACCCATTTTAGCCAGTAACAATTAAACTTTAAAAATAGGTCATTACAGACTGTTTTAGAGTTGTATTATTATGTATTCAATTGTATTACAGAAAATGAAATGCAACCATAAATTGTACCAACATTTTTATATATTTGAGGAAAAATAACACTTTTTTAATGTAGCTCAAGAATCATTTAATTAAATATATATTTATTGTGGGAACTGGGTTTTTAAAAGATTGATGAATATAAACTTAAAAAAACCTTTTTAAAGTAGTAAACTTGTCCTTATCTTAACTGGTAATCGAACACTGAACACACAAGTTAAAGTTAAACAGTAAAACACTACTGTTGGGTGGTGACACTGGGACGGCTCCTTGAATTTCCCCTGTCTGCTGCCAGGTTGCACCACCGAATCACATGTTTTGTGATGTCATCTTCAGTGGCGGCATGGGAGACATGGCTCTTTCTCACAGCACCTGTAATACACAAGCATAATTATTATTAAACAAATTCATGAAATCACATAGGAGCCACCAGTTTTTTTAAAGAAAACACCACCGTTTTACATATGGCACTATGTTCGTACCTCAAGTTAGACAAGTTGATATGTATCTGTCCCATCTTAGTGAGTGCACTTAATCGCTTTGAAGTGTTTGGTGGCTTCTTAATTCATCCCTGTTTGGATCCTAATGATGGATGAATGGAACCAATGGTGCTAAGTTAAACTCTAAGATAGTGGCACTGCACACTACAGCGATTAAGTGCACTCCCTGAGACGGGACAGATATGTATCAACTCTTTTAAGTTGAGGTAAGTGCATAATGGCATATGTAAAAACGGTGGTGTTTTCCTGTAAGGATACACACAACCAATGCTTTTAAAACAAAAGTGTACAATCTGACACTTCTCTCTGTCTATGACGAGTCACTCAGGCACTGGGCTACTCAACACCCCAATTCCACCTTCCTCCTCACTTAAGACTAGACCAGTTGCAACATCCGAACAAGTTGGATTTTCTATACTATTATCAACAAACTCTCTGACTTCTACAAGGTCCCTCTCTGTTGTCATCTGAAAGTCAGTCAAATTTGTGCAGTCATCCCTAATTTGTTTAAGTCGTTTATCTACGCCTACATGGGCACTGCTTCTTAAGGTAGAGCTGGAGACAGGAACCGTTTTTCTATTCATTTTATCTAAAAGAAATGTTACAGAAACACAAAAGACAGATTGCAACCAGTGAGTTATGGAAAAGAAATGACATTTGCAATGTCTTTTCAAAAATAAATATAAAACAGAGCTTGACAATAAGGCCCGGGGGTCACCGTGAAAGTGCACATAGACTCAAAAGTGCCCAATTTTCTCATTTTGATATTGCCATGCAGTGGGAGCTGTAAAAGGAGCTTTGCAGAGCTTTGCAGAGTCAGCTGTAAAAATCGTCAAGAACCTTCTGCGTAGAGCCATGCATGATAGAACAGACCCTTGGAAAGCAATCCTTCATTAGAGAAACCGCCCCGCCCAAAGGTTAGTGTCAAGACAACTGAAAACGTCTCTTCAAGTAACAAATAAGCTGCTGGAGCCATGTGTGGTGACCGGAGTTGTGGAGCTTCTTCACCACCGAAAGCAGTTGGCAAAATCCTTAAATGACAGGTCGACTCGTGATCTGCTGGAGCTGGACTTGGTGAGAGCATTCGTATGAAGTATGTAGTAGAGTAGGCGGGGCAAGACCGTGGTTCGAGTCCGGTGAGTAATTGTGAATTAGCGCCAGCTGTGCGCACACCGGGCTCGAATCACATAGGAGATAGGGAGCATATAAAAGGAACGAGCGACCGGACCGTCGAAGAGAGAGGACCGGGCCCGAAAATATGTTAAGTTTGTATTTATATTTATGTTTTGTTCGCCGGCGGTCGTCCGTGAGGGGCCGCCGGCTGTTTTTATTTCTGCTATTAAATGTTTAAATGTTTGCCGGTTCCCGACTCCTTCCTTCCTTTTAATGATTCTTATTACATTGGTGCCGAAACCCGGGAGGAAGGAGAGACATGCTGTCAGAGAGCCCTCGCTGCTGAGGGGCATCGCGTTGCTGAGGAGTTCGGGCAGCGTGGACGAGCGACGTCCGCCAGTGGCTGCCCGAGGTGGTGGTTCTGGATCGAGGATTCGGCTGGGACGGAGAGTTCGCTGCCGTGCTCCTGGGCCGAGGTGGGGTGGCGGCCGTCCAAGAGGGATCGGAGGAGTCAGCGCCGTTGGCCGTGGGCCGGAATCCTGTTGAAAACAGCCATGATGGTGAGGAGCAGGAAACGGCGGACTGACTCGCTGCCGATGCCCTCACACGGAGGAGCCATTGCCAACCGCCTGGAGGCGGAGGAAGATCGGGCCGTCCACCGGACGTCCAGGACCACCGCATAGCACCGCGAGGATGAGCCTCTCGGCTGGTTGAGGAACGAGTGGCAGCATGTCGGGGAACCGGATTTTTTTTTTTTTCCCTCTCTCTTTCCGGTCGCTCCGACGGCTCCCGTCTCCGTTGTCTCATCTCGTTGCTGCATACCCCCCACCCCCCCCGAGGGAGGGAGCTTGCACAGTCGCGGGGGTACCCCCTGGCCTGTGAGGGGTGATGGGGGTATGTAGTAGAGTAGGCGGGGCGAGACCGTGGTTCGAGTCCGGTGAGTAATTGTGAATTAGCGCCAGCTGTGCGCACACCGGGCTCGAATCACGTAGGAGATTGGGAGTATATAAAAGGAACGAGCGACGGACCGTCGAAGAGAGAGGACCGGGCCCGAACTTGTGTTATGTTCGTATTTGTATTTATATTTATGTTTTGTTCGCTGGCGGTCGTACGTGAGGGGCTGTTATATTACTTTATTAAATGTTTAAATGTTTGCCGGTTCCCGCCTCCTTCCTTCCTTTTAATGAATCTTTCTACAAAGCCACTTACAGGGGAAAATCCAGCTTACTGGAGGGTCGGCACCTGCCTTCAAAAAGTGGCACTGCAATCTTATCTTGTAAGCATGGGTGGAACCCTTTATCGACGCAACAGAGTACACATAAGAGTGGCCTGAGTTGCCTCCTACACTAGAAGGGAGTGTTGCAGAGGCCCCCTTAGCTGCTGAGCTAACTCTTAATAAGCCCACGCCACAGGCTACACCTGGTACTGTCAAAATCTCAGAATGCCACACAAACACCAGGGCAAGCAGATTGTCCAGGCCACCTAAGCGACTTAATTTGTAGGAATGCAGTTGTGGTAGTTTTGCAAATAAAACTAACTCTCACAAAAGACTTAACACTCAGTCACAGTTTCAGTTTGAAGTTTATTACAGTCGCTTTAGTTATGCGACTTAACGTTGTACCTATATGTATTGTTTGTATTTGGTTCTTAAAAGGGGATTCCTTCCCTCTTGTTGTAAAAGGGGATGTTATGGGATGTGATCGAGAGTCGATTGCTTCTGTCTGCCAGTTCAGGGTTACGGAGTTGGCTAGTAAACAAAGGCTTGCCATGAGTCCGCTGAAAGAACAAGAATAAACATGACATGACGGCGGAATCATGACAAAAGTTAATTCAGGAAATCACTATGGCCCCATGGAACTTTGATTAAGATACGGAATGGAGTAATAATAGACTGAAAAGAGCATATGAGGCAGACCCCAATATATACATTAAGATTTTTCTCTGGATTGACCTACAGATTCTAAGCAAGCGATAAAGGAGAATTAGCGTTTTAATTAATATTTTTTTGGATAACACAAAATAAAAGTACAGAATGGATAAATTATATTAACTATAATCAACAAAGGTTTATTAACTATTCTGATGATGCTTAAACAGCCCTGGGAGAACAAGTTGATGCAAAAAGTAGAATAACATGGCAAAACCGGCAAGCTGTTTGGAGACCAATGTTGTACTTACATACCTAATGAACAGCACCAGGGGCCGTTTCAGAAAGCAGGGTAAGTGCAAACTCAGAGTAAGTCAACCCCAGAAAACGAAATACTCAGGGTTTTTGGTTTCAGATGTCAAACCCGCGACCGCGAGGTAATCAAGCCCATTTCAGAAATCGAGGTGTCTTATACTCTGAGTGAGTAATCAGAGTAACATACTCTGTGAACCTAACCTGGTCGGGAGCAGGTTTTATTCCGCAAACCCAGGGTTTGTTACAATCTACACCCCTTTTCGAAGCGTGAGCGGTGTTGAAATTGCACACGCCATTTGTTTATTGATTCGTGTTCCTAATCGCGCTCTATTCAGTCACACAGACCTTAAAATGGCATGTCCGTTTTTTCAGGAACCCGTAGATGAGGAAGCTGGATTAATTCCATCCATCCATCCATATTCTACCGCTTATCCGGGGCCGGGTCGCGGGGTCAGCAGTCTAAGCAGGGATGCCCAGACTCTTCCCACAAGTTTTTGCCTCCCCAACCATCCGGGCTGCCGTCCGCTTGGCCTGACGGTACCTGTCAGCTGCCTCTGGAGTCCCACAAGCCAGCCAGGCCCGATAGGACTCCTTCTTCAGCTTGACGGCATCCATTACTTCCGGTGTCCACCACCGGGTTCGGGGATTGCCGCCTCGACAGGCATCGGAGACCTTACGGCCACAGCTCCGAGTGGCCGCGTTGACAATGGAGGTGGGGAACATGGTCCACTCGGACTCAATATCTCCAGACTCCCTCAGGATCTGGTCGAAGCTCTGCCGGAGATGGAAGTTGACAATCTCTCTGACAAGCGATTTGGCCAAACGTTCCCAACAGACCCTCACAGTACGTTTGGGTCTGCTGAGTCTGTCCAGCTTCCTCCCCCGCCATCGGATCCAACTCACCACCAGGTGGTGATCAGTTGACAGCTCCGCCCCTCTCTTCACCCGAGTGTCCAAGACATACGGCCGTAGGTCAGATGAAACAACCACAAAGTCGATCATCGACCTCCGGCCAAGGGTGTCCTGGTGCCATGTGCACTGAAGGACACCCTTATGCTTGAACATGGTGTTCGTTATGGCCAAGCTGTAACTAGCACATAAGTCCAATAAAAGAACACCACTCGGGTTCAGATCAGGGGGGGCCTTCCTCCCAATCACACCCCTCCAGGTGTCACTGTCGTTGCCCACATGGGCGTTGAAGTCCCCCAACAGAACGACGGATTCCCCAGTCGGGGCGCTTTCCAGCACCCCTCCCAGAGTCTCCAAGAAGGCCGGGTACTCTACACTGCCATTTGGCCCATAGGCGCACACAATAGTGAGAGACCTATCCCCGACCCGAAGGCACAGGAAAGCGACCCTCTCGTTCACCGGGGTAAACTCCAACACATGGCGGCTGAGCTGGGGGCTATAAGCAAACCCACACCAGCCCGCCGCTCTCACCATGGGCAACTCCAGAGTGGTGCAGAGTCCATCCTCCCTCAAGGAGAGTGGTTCCAGAGGCGAAGCTGTGCGTAGAGGTGATCCCGACTATTTCTAGTCGGAATCTCTGAACCTCACGCACAATCTCAGGCTTCTTCCCCGTCAGAGAGGTGACGTTCCATGTCCCTAGAGCTAGATTCCGCGTCCAGGGATCGGGTTGTCGAGGCCCCCGCCTTCGACTGCCGCCCATTCCACTTTGCACCGGCCCCTTATGGTCCCTCCTGCAGGTGGTGGGTCCACGGGAGGGTGGCCCCACGTCGCTCCTTCGGGCTGAGCCCTGCAGGACCCCATGGGGAAAGCCCCGATCACCAGGCGCTCGCATACAAGCCCCAACCCCGGGCCTGGCTCCAGGGTGGGGCCCCGGCTGCGCCATACCGGGGCGACGTCACGGTCCTCCAATTCCTTGTCATCATAAGTTTTTTTTTTTATTAATTCGCAGAGAGTTACATTTATGTCGGTAAAGAATTTAGAGGCACGGTTTGGACGTTTTATCTTAACTTTTAAGGCCAGTTTTAGTAGTATATTTAACATTTCCCAATCAGGCATCCTACTAGAAAGAGCATTTAATTTCTTTAAACTTTCCTGAATGAATGATGTTATTGTATTTCATATTCAGCTGCTGCCTAGATCTTTTTATTGCAGAAGGATTGCACCTACATGAGAGCAAGAGAGAGAGCAAGAGAGTTAAATATAATTCTCATTTTCACAGTTTCAACAAAGTATATATAAAAGTGATTGACATATAAACTTGCGCATTAACACGTGAAGCAATTTTCTCCCACACCAATTCTCTTTCTTTTGCTGCTGCGGCTGTGTTGCTCTTTTTTCTAAATATGTGCTCATAATTACCGTACGCTTGTAACAGTACATCCAATTTGATTGGCGAGAAATAAACTGAGCGCTTTTTGTCAGGTGCTGTTGCCATGGTGAATCGTGCTATCTTCACTCAATTGATGATGGCTTTTATAGCCATGGTGTACGAACGTAACCTAGGGTGAATTTACTCAGACTGGATTGAACGAACTCAAATCAGCTGGTCTGAAACTGAAAACTCAGAGTAGCGATTTTCTGAGTAAATCAACTCAGAGTTCAGATTTAAACTCGGTGTTGGTTGAACTTCCTTATTGAAACGGGCCCCAGAAGCGGCATTCACTGAGGTGATGAATAAAATTAAAAGGTTAAGCATAGAAACTGCAACTAATGCTGGAAGAGATAAGCAAATGTGGGATTGGATTGGTTTGATTTGAAATTTGGAAAATGAGCTTGGTTTATTAAATTAGGCATATTATTGGGGGTTGCAACATTCATAGAAGGTTTATTGTTTTGTTGTGTATTTCCTTAATTGAAGTCTTTAATTTTCAAAGCAACAGTTAAGCAGATGGAAATATCATTGATGAAAAAGTAATTCAAGTGGGAAATTACAAATTGGATCCAATCTGGGTTCTCCAAATTTTATACAAAAAGGAAAGTACCTCAGAAGAAGATAATGAAAACGATGAGTATTGAAAAAGTTTGAAACTGTATTTAATTTAATTTAATTTTGTTTTGTTTATAATGTGTTGATGTATTTATATGAGGTAACTACAACAATGATTCTACTCAACTCAACTTTATTTATATAGTGCTTTTTACAATTTACATTGTTACAAAGCAGCTGTACATGAGACACATTGACTACAAGTAAAACAACTAAAGTCATAAACCTGCAAAAACAAGAAAAAGGTGAAAACACAAAAGACAAACATACAAATGCTCCACACACACAATATGCATACATACTTACATCGACATAGACGCACACACGCAAACACACACGCACAGTGAAAGCACACATTTGAGATAAAGCAGAGAGAACCACAGGTAAATATTAAATAGACTATAAATTCCTATATGCAATATTAATTATGTAAAACGTCTGAATTCTAAAGCAGTCCACGCGGCCAGGCAAATTGTGCAAAACAGTATGCAAGCGGTGGAACAAAAAAAAGGAACAAAAAAAAACTCAGGAGGACCTAGGCACCCAACCAGGGGATTCCAGTTCCCATCTGTCAAAAGCTGCTGCCTCTGCACAAACTCAACAGTGCTTGTACAACAAGGCTAAAAAAAACTTACTAATAAGGTAAATTATAGATTTAAAATTATCATTAACAATCTAATAGCATTTGAAATTTTGTAGTGAAATCGTGTCAAGTCGCCCCGTCCTTTACCCAGCTCTATCATCTCAGCTCTTGTAAGGTCACCGCTTCCCATTCTTTGCTCTGCCATCAGGTCTGGGCATGAACTGCATCCTGCGGTAAACTTGGAACAAAGAGACAAGACTGGCTGAGAGTAGAGTACTGTTCTGCACTCTTTGATACAACAAGTACATCATTTGTTGTTGGATGTGTTCCTGGTTCTGGTTGATCTAAATAATGCAGCCTAAATCTTCTGCGGATTATCCATCTATCCATCCATTTTCTATCGCTTATCCGGGGCCGGGTCGCGGGGGCAGCAGTCTAAGCAGGGATGCCCAGACTTCCCTCTCCCTAGACCAGTGGTTCTCAACTCCAGTCCTCAGGCCCCCCCTGACAGAATACTTTGGATGTCTCCTTATTGAACACCTGAACAAGTTAATGAGATAATGAAGTGATGATTGAGTCATTAATGATGAACAGGTGATGTTAACAAACACAATCACTAGAATAAAAACCATAATAGTGTTGAGCTTTCATTAAGTGTGGCTCTTACCCTTGATTTATTATGTTACATTTTTTGCTAGCTGAAATAGTTTGTTTCTGAAGCATATTCATAAGAGCCTGACAAAAGACAAAATTATTTCGTCCTGGTGTTGGTAATAGCTGTGCAAAAGTTGGTTGATTTTTGGTGTGTCACGATATTTGTCAGACTTAAATCTCCCTTATTTGTATCTGTCTTATAACAATTTAAGAAGGTTTCATTCCAACAATTTTGTCTTTTGTATGGCTGTTCAGAAACACACTATAACAGCTGATGTAAAAAATAAATCAAGGGTAAGAGCCCCACTAAAGGAAACATTATTATGGTTTTTGAACTTACTTATGATGTTTTCTTCAGCGATTAACATCACCTGTTCATCATTATTGATCAATCATCACTTCATTATCTCATTAACTTGTTCATGCGTTCAATAGGGAGACATCTAAAATATTCTGTCAGATGGGGCCTGAGGACTGGAGTTGAGAACCACTGCCCTAGACAATTCCTCCAGCTCTTCCGGGGGGACACAGAGGCTCTCCCAGGCCAGCCGGGAGACATAGTCCCTCCAGCGTGTCCTAGGTCTTCCCCGGGGTCTTCTCCCGGTGGGACATGCCCGGAACACCTTCCCGGGAAGACGTCCAGGGGGCATCCGAAAAAGATGCACGAGCCACCTCAGCTGACCCCTCTCGATGTGGAGGAGCATCGGATCTACTCTGAGCTCCTCCCGAGTGACCAAGCTTCTCACCCTATCTCTAAGGGATCGCCCAGCCACCCTGCGGAGAAAGCTCATTTTGGCCGTCCTGTATCCGGGATCTTGTCCTTTCGGTCATGACCCACAGCTCATGACCGTTGGTGAGAGTAGGAACGTAGATTGACCGGTAAATCGAGAGCTTCGCCTTACGGCTCAGCTCCTTCTTCACCACGACAGACCGGTACAACGACTGCAAGCTGCACCGATCGAGTTGTCAATCTCCCGTTCCATCCTTCCCTCACTCGTGAACAAGACCCCCAGATACTTGAACTCCTCCACTTGAGGCAGGGACTCTCCACCCACCTGAAGTGGGCAAGCCACCCTTTTCCGACTGAGAACCATGGTCACAGATTTAGAGGTGCTGATTCTGCGGATTAATATTATGGAAGTGTAGTGTATGCAAGATTGAAAAAATGTGTCTTTAGTCTAGATTTAAACTGACGGAGTGTGTCTGCCGGACAGTGCAGGGAAGAATATTCCAAAGTTTAGTTAAGAAAGGATCTAGCACCTCCCCTTGACTTTGAAATTATATGTACTACCAACTGACAGGACGCCTGAGAGCGTAATGCACGTGGAGGACTGTAATACAATAGAAGTTCACTCAAATACTGCGGGGCTAGACCATGTAGGGCTTTATAGGTAATAAGCAAGATCTTAAAGTTAATGCGATGCTTTATAGGTATCCAGTGCAAGGTTGACAGAACCCGGGTTATATGCTCATACTTTTTTGTACGTGTAAGAACACACGCTGTCGCGTTTTGAACCAGTTGGAGTTTTTGTAATAGGCCTGCAGGGCAACCACCTAAAAGTGCATCACAGTAATCTAGTCTTGAATGCATGAATTAATTTCTCTGCTTCTGACAGTGACAGCATATGACGTAGTTTAGATTTATTCTTAAAATGGAAAAATGCAATTTTACAGGTGTTGGCGACATGGCTCTCAAATGACAGTACTATCGAATACAACGGCAAGATTCTTAACTGACAACGAGGATTATATGGAGCATCCGTTAATAGTTAAGCAGTATTCTTGGTTGTTACGTATGGCGGTTTTCGGTCCAGTAAGTAACACTTCTGTTTTGTCCAAGTTCAGTAGTAAAAAATAGTTTTTTAAAATCGACTATGCATTCCATTATTCAATGGAACTGCTGTGTTTCATGAGGCTTTGAGGAAGTGTAAAGTTGGTATCCTCAGCATAACAGTCAAAGCTAATTCCATGTCACTTTATTATATTTCCTAGATGTAGCATGTATAATGCGAAGAGCATAGGCCCTAAGACTGAGCCCTGTGGTACACCATACTGGACTTGCGATTTTCGGGACACATCAATGTTTATTGCTACAATTTGAAAACGGTCAGATAAATAAGACTTTTCAAGACCATTTCAATGCTATTCCATTAATGCCAACGTAATTTTCGAGTCTTTGAAGGAGTATGCTGTGGTCAATGGTGTCAAATGCAGCACTAAGATCTAGCAGCACCAATAACGAAAAATACAGCCACGGTCATACGCAAAAAGCAGATCATTTGTAACTCTGATCAAAGCAGTCTCTCTACTGTGACATGCTCGAAATCCAGACTGGAATTGGATGATGGGTAAATTAGGCCTTTACCAATGCTCACAAAATGTGAAATTAGGGAGCAGGATCTATTACTTCCCCTTGTCAAGGATGGGGGTAGAAGTTTGGTTCTGAAAGTGCTACAGCAAAACCGAAGCATTATTAGCAAAACTATGTCTTAATTAAGACAGAAATTAGCATAAAATGAACTAACTTGGATAATGAGGTGGCACTCTGTGTAAAGGGAACAAAAAATTGGGACTTAAAAGTCCCAAAGGGGGACATACGTGGATGATTTTCAAATGTGGTGTTGTGCCTCAATAATGGTATTATGCAATATGAATAGAATGATGAACTAGTGAATTATATTGTTTGTGAGATTTATAGCAGATTATCATCACTAAATGGCTGGTTGTCTGAGTGGTGCCTGCAGAATAATATAGATTTTATAAATAACTGGAAGAGTTTTGAGGGCAGACCTGACCTGTTGAAACGAGATGGTCTCCATCCCTCCTGGGATGGGGTTTCCCTCCTCTCTAGAAATTTGGCATACAGTCTTAATAATGCTAAAGTCTGACTACCTAGGGCCCAGGTCAGGAAGGAGACAGAATGGCTTAACCAACTGTCTGCTTGCCGTCTCGCGTTACAGAATACACAAAATATACAACATGTAATAATCCCTTTTTACAAACAACATAAAATAGAGACTGTGTCTGTCCCCCGGATTAGCAAACATAAGATATTGTGTAAACCTCTTGAAAGTAATTTAATAAACGTTAAACAAATCAAACATGAACAAACTACAGATAATCAACTGTTACGACTCGGATTGCTTAATATTAGATCTCTCTCAAATAAAGCACTTTTTGTTAACGATGTGATAACCGATCATAAAATAGACATGCTTTGTTTGACAGAAACATGGCTAAAGCCAGATGATTATATAACTCTAAATGAATCCGTTCCCCAAGATTATTACTATAAACACGAGCCTCGTCTAAAAGGTAGAGGGGGAGGTGTCGCTGCACTTTACAATAATTATTTTATCACCTCTCAGAAGTCTAATTTTAAATACAATTCTTTTGAAGTCATGGTACTTCACGTATCGACACCTAATACTAAGGACAAAGCATTTTTAAAAATTATTTTAGCTATTGTATATAGGCCTCCAGGGCACCACACAGATTTTATTAAAGATTTGGTGGGTTCTTATCAGAACTAGTACTGGCCGCAGATAGAGTCCTTGTCGTCGGTGACTTTAATATCCATGTAGACAATGATACAGATGCCTTGGGACTGGCTTTCAAAGACACTCTTAACTCCATGGGCGTTAGTCAACATGTGTCAGGACCCACTCACCTGCGTAATCATACTTTAGATTTAATACTTTCTTATGGTATGAATGTGGACGATGTTAAAATCGTTCAGCAGAGTGAAGATATTTCGGATCATTATCTGATATTATTGTAGCCCAGTGGTAAACTTGGGTTTTATAGTGTAATGAAAACGCGGTAGATTATGATTAATCTCTATCTAAAAAATGAGTCACCTGACTATTAAAAAAATTAAACGTTTATTTAATTTAAATAAATCATTGGAGACATTGATTTCTAGAGAGGGAAATATTCAATTCATTTTACTTAATTAAAAGGAGATCAATATTTGTGATTTTATTTCATGTTACTATTTAATTGTTCATTTGGGTATTAATACTGTATAGATAATAGTGTGTGAATGTCTGTAGGACAACGGATACACATGACCGGAAGTGAGTGCGGGGAGGGCGTGGTTTTGGTTTTTCTTCTTTTTCTTCTGGCGGGGACAGGTGTGAAGCAATGGTGCTGGTGCGTTTGAGAGATAGATAACGCTAGAAAGACGAGTAAAGCGGAGGAAATTGAGCGGGGTGTTCAGAAAATAGGATCGCGGAATCTGTGTTATTGAGCGACTGAGTGAGAAACGAAGCCGGAGACCCGTCTGACGGAGCGGGAGAAAAGGACCGGACGCGTGATCGAAGGTAGCCGCGATAGCTAGCCGCAGTGAGGTTACGCTGGCGGACCTGTCGATGAATCACACTCCCCGTGATCATCTGGACCAAGTATTTCCACGCTCTCAATGTGTTGCAAGTTTTTTGTTCAGCGAACTCAATGTTTTGAAAGACCAACACAGGCCTGCACCGTGTTTTTTTTCTCCGTTGAAAGCAGTACCGTGAGTGAACTGAAACGTGTGTGAATGCGTATGTGTGAGTGGGCCCACCACTGCATTTGCTAGGGTTTGTTTCAGTACACGTGGCGACGTTTTTGTTTAATGTAAAGTTCTCTGTGTATTCTCATTTGTTAGTAAATAGATAAGGGAGGGGAACTTTTTTATTTATTTTGTATATTGTTTGATATTTTGATTTGGGGAAAGCTTTTATATTCTTTTTTGCAAATTCGGTGGTTTAAATAAACCAGGGTATTACCCTATATTTTCTGCTAAACAAACAGCTATCTCTGGGTCTCATTATTTTTACATACTTTATTTTCCTAAGATTTCCCAAGCACCCAGCATTCTCACTTAAGTAGCAATCAAAGTAAGTGTACGGGTGCTACATAAATAAAATGGAGGCTCCGCTGGGATAAATTTAGTTCAAAAGTAGTTTTAAATCAGATCTAACTTTAGTTTGACCCAGAGATTTAAATAGTTTGTTTAAAAAATAGTTTAGAACCAAAAGCTGCCTAGATGTTAACCTACATATAAAACCATATTAAAGAGTATCTATTGTGAAAATTTTAAAACTACAAATGTAGAGTGCTACTAAGCATTTTAAGTCAAGAAAACCAAATTAAGCTTTATTTGTTTTAAAATACAACTCAATTCCTACCAAATTTAGTTCTGAAAGTGATCACAGTAAGCGCATAACCTGTGGGGATGGCTCAGTTGAAGAACTGGTGTATTGGAGAAGGCATAGACCCGGTGAAAGGCCTGCTGGTTATAGATGTACCTCCGGATACTGAAGTTGGTTTCATTGAAGAGACGCTGCAGACTATCAATGCACTCGGGAGAGTCATGGTGAGGGGAAGAAGGTATGAATCACAGTCTCAAAGTTTAACTGTGCTATGTGAGTGCAGGGAGAAAGTGAATGCAGATGCTATTCCTCTTGATATCGTTCCTGAGGGGTTTGCTATGACTTGGAGAATCTTTGGACCTTCTCAGCAGGAGGAGGAACCCCAATCTCAGGCTGCCGGTGATGGTCAACATGTGCCGCTGCCAGATTCCAGTCCTTTCTCCTCATTTCGAGCGTCCACTCCTGAAGCTATCATTCGAGCAGTTGGTGATGTCCTACAAATGACAAGCAAGCCCACACAGGGTGACAACAATCTTTACAGAAGATTGCGCACTTTCTCAGGGATCATGCCCACACCACAGGGAGAAGAACAGTTGGAAAATTGGGTTGAACAAGCCAGACTTATGAATGAAGAATACGATCGCCCTGAAAAAGAAAATGAGAATAATGGAAAGTGTAAAGGGTCCTGCACTCGAAATCCTCCAATCTGTACGTTTCAACAACCCATCTGCAACCTCAATGGACTACATTGATATTCTCGAGACCACATTTGGCAACCCTGAGAGCGGGGAAGAACTTTACTTTGCCTTCAGAATGTTGTGTCAACACCCTAACGAGAAACTCTCTGAGTTCCTGAGACGCCTTGAGAGAGTTCTAAATAAAGTTGTTCAAAAGGGTGGACTCAAGTCATCGGCGGTAGACAAGGCACGTCTTGAACAGATCATTAAAGGAGCCATCAGATCTGACATTATGATATTAAATCTCGGATTGAGAGACCGCAGAGACAGTCCCCCCACTTTTCTCGAGCTGATGAATGAGATACGCCTGGAGGAGGAGCTTCATCCATCTCCATCCACTTCACTCCATCCACCAAAAGCCATCTACGCCAAAAGTGCTACTGTTACCTCTGACACGGAGTTAAACGATTTGAAAGCCGAAATACATCAACTCCGAGCACAAGTGAACTCTCTACTCCTGCTGCCATGTCAAGGCACCTTTCTACGAGCACACTGCTTTCAGTCACTCCTGCGGCAGAGAACGCAGAAGACAAGAACGTGCAGGCTTTAAAGAAAGAGGTTATCAAGCTCCGAAACCAAGTGTCTGTCATGTCTGTCAAGCCAAAGTGTTGTACTGCTACTGAGCCCTGGGCACGAGAGACCCAGTCAAGACCCTGGCAGCAAAGACCTTCTACAACCAGAGACCCAAGTGATTTTTTTCTGCTATCGCTGCGGTGAAGACGGGCATTTTGCCAACAAGTGTGCCTCTCCCGAGAACTATCCCAAAGTTATTCAGAAATTGCTGCAAGCTCAAAGAAAGTCCAAGCAGAACCACAGATCGGATAACGAAACAAGAACCAAGACCACAAAGGCAAGTGTCAAGAGAAGCGCGGTAAATGTACAGACCAACAGTTTGCCCGAGGGACTTGTGGGACCACCCTCCACTGCTCAGGTCTGGATCAATGGCAACCCCTGCACCGCGTTGATGGACAGTGGATCTCAAGTTACCATCATCTTTGACAGCTGGTATACCAAACATCTGTCACGCATCCAGTTAAACTCTGTCACCGGTCTCGCCATTTGGGGCCTAAGTGAGTCCAAGAGCAGTTACCCGTACAAAGGTTACATCCAGGTTGAGTTGGAGCTGCCACAAAAATCTAAGTCCAACAAAGTCAAGCCTGTTCCTATCCTGGCCCTGGTGTGCCCTGATCCACGGTGCTCTGAGACCATACCTGTTCTGATCTGCACAAACGTCAGGGGGGTTCAACCTTTCAAGTCCAGAGCAAAGAAAGGAGACCTGGAGAATATTAACTCAGTCAAAAAACAAGTTCAAGAGAAAGAACACTCACCCGTTCATGCAGGGATGACCATAAAAGGCAACAAAGACTTGCCTGTGGCTGAAGTTAAGTGGTCTGGGCCCGGTCCTCTCAGCATTCCTCCTGGCACTGAATACGTTGCTATCTGCAAAGTTAAAGATAAACAAGACATTGGAGACAGTATACTCATTATTGAACGAGCCCAGTCACCTGCTCTTCCTCCAAGTGTACTGGTCCAGCCAACTGTGTTGTTCTCCAAGATGCTAGATCCAAACAACTTCCTGGTGCTCCTGCTTAATGAGTCTCTAAAGCAAACTGCCATTCCAATGGGCACCGTGATCGCTCACCTTCACGCCGTTGACATGGTGACAGATGCATCAAACCCTAAAGTCGAATCTGTTCCAGCTATGGATCCTTCTTTGTTTGATTTCAGTGAGTCACCCATTGGGAAAGAGTGGAAAGAGAGGCTGAGTCAAAAGCTTGCCAAACACTCTAAGGTGTTCTCTATTGAAGAATGGGATGTCGGTTTGGCTAAAGGGGTAGAACATAACATACGTCTGAATGACAACACTCCCTTCAGAGAGAGATCTCGACGTATTGCCCCTGCTGATTTGGATGACCTTCGGCGACACCTGCAAGGTTTGTTGGCGGCTGGGATTATAAACGAATCAAGAAGTCCATATGCTTCACCGATTGTCCTTGCGCGGAAAAAAAAATGGTCAACTTCGTATGTGCATTGACTACCGCACCCTGAACCGGAGAACTACCCCAGATCAGTACACTGTACCACGTATCGACGATGCTCTCGATTGCTTGTCCGGCAGTAAGTGGTTTTCAGTGCTGGATTTGCGCAGCGGCCATTATCAAATACCAATGGCCCAGGAGGACAAAGAAAAAACCGCTTTCATCTGTCCTTTGGGGTTTTTCCAATTTGAGCAGATGCCGCAGGGATCACAGGGGCCCCTGCGACATTTCAATGGCTTATGGAAAAGGCCGTCGGCGACATGCACATGCTTGAAGTCATCATCTATCTAGATGACCTCATTGTTTTCGGTAAGACTCTGGGAGAGCATGAGCAAAGACTCCTCAAAGTAATTGCTCGCCTGGAAGAAGCTGACTCAAGTTGTCCCTCGACAAGTGCCAGTTCTGTCGCTCACAAGTCACCTATGTCGGGCACATCGTCTCGGAGAATGGCATCGCCACAGACCCAGACAAAGTTGAAGAAGTGAAGCGGTGGAAGCAGCCAACCGACCTTCCTTCTCTGCAGTCATTCCTGGGGTTCTGCGGTTACTACCGCAGGTTTATAAAGAACTTTTCCATCATCGTCCGACCCCTTACAGAGCTGTGCAAAGGATATCATCCGACCCAAAAGAATCGAAAGTCGGCCTCTTCATCAGACAAGAACTACTATAAATTTAATGAGCCTTTTGGTGACCGATGGGACCAGTCATGTTCAGAGGCATTCCAATAGATCATTCACTGCCTCACAAACGCACCTGTGCTGGCATTTTCCGACCCCACCAAGCCTTACATAATTCACATTGACGCCAGTTTTCATGGGCTCGGCGCTGTCCTCAAACAAGAGTACCCCGAGGGCTTGAGACCTGTTGCTTTCGCCAGCCGCAAGCTGAGTGCATCCGAAAAGAACTATCCAGTGCACCAGCTCGAGTTTTTGGCACTTAAGTGGGCAGTGTTAGACAAGTTCCACGACTACTTATATGGAGCACAGTTTACAGTGAGAACTGATAACAACCCCCTAACTTATATTCTCACGACTGCCAAACTCAATGCGACTGGTCACCGTTGGCTCTCAGCACTCGCCACATACCATTTCACACTTCAGTACAGGCCTGGTAGCAGCAACATCGACGCCGATGCCCTAGGGGTGTGCGATATGACGATATTAGATCGTGAACGATTAAAATGACTGCACGATCCACTTTTTCGGGAAAATCGTTAAATCGTCCTATATAGTAGTGTTCTATAGAATTCGTCAACATACTTGCGATAGATTGCGCCATGTTAACAAGCTCGTATACGTTGCTTGTGAATTCAGTAAGATTAAGTGACGCGGTCAGTGAAGATGGAGGGAAACACGGAGGACTTGGTCCCTAAAAAAAATTCTACATCAGTAATATTGAAATGGTTTGGGTTTTCCCCAACTGACACGGCCCAAACAACAGTTATTTGCAAATGTGGCAATGATAAGATTCGAGCGTCGTAAGGCAACACAACGAACCTTTTTAACCATCTCAAAATAAAAGGGACTGAAAGAGTATGCCGACAGTCAAATTATAAAGGGATCCCACGCGAGTAAATCAGGTACAACCAAGCATACGGAAACTAAAAGGCTTAAACAACGAATTTAGCGAAAGAACCATTTGAGAAAGGAACTCCGTATCCGTATGACAGAATGAACAAGCGCTGGAAAGATGTCACTGACGCGGTCGCATTTTACCTGGCCAAAGACATGATTCCCATAAAGACTGTGGTAAATGAGGGCTTTAAAAAACTGCTCAAAGTCGTAGATCCACGTTACGAAATACCCAGCCAAAAATATTTATCCTCCACGCCCATTCCACAGCTTTACTCCGAGTGCCGCAACAAGATGAAAAACAAAATTCAAAATGTAAAGTTTTTTGCTAACAGCTGATTTATGGTCTTGCACTTGCATTAAATATTAACTTGATTAAAATATTCTTCATAATATAAATGGTAAAGAGTATATTTTTATATGGGGACTTAGTTTGGCTGTATTGAAGCCCCTTTAATTTGCAAAATAGTCTTAAAACCAACTTGAAGAAGAACCGCGATAAAATCGTAAATCGTGATCTATCTGGAAAAAATCGTGATTTGAATTTTTTTCTAGATCGCCCACCCCTACGATGCCCTGTCCCGCAACCCTCTTCCAACCACAGAGGAAGGCTGGCAAAGCGTAGTCCTTGTAGTCACAGACCACTTTACTCGATACGCCCAAGCTTTTCCAGCCAAAGATCAGAAGGCGGTCACAGTTGCCAAGATACTGTGTAAGCGCTACTTTGTACACTATGGACTCCCAGCCCGCATACATTCGGATCAAGGGCGTGATTTTGAAAGCAAACTGATCCAAGACCTTCTGATGATGCTGGGTATACGTAAGTCAAGAACATCGCCTTACCACCCGCAGGGAGATCCGCAACCAGAAAGATTTAACCGTACATTATTTTCAATGCTTGGCACACTTGATCCTAAGCAAAAACAAAAATGGAGTCAAAAGATCAGTCAGTTGGTCCACGCCTACAACTGTTCTCAAAACGATGCAACTGGTTATTCGCCCTACCTGCTAATGTCCGGCTTACCGGTAGATATCTGTTTTGGAGTGACCGAGGAAAACCAAAAGATGAAGTCCTACCTTCAGTATGTAGCTAAGCTCAAGCAAGATCTCCAAAGAGCCTATAGTCTTGCAACAGAATCGTCAGACAAGAACCACCAAAGAAACAAAAAAGCACACGACAAGCACGTCAAAAAACAAGTCCTTGACAAAGGCGACAGGGTGCTACTGAGAAACTTTGGGGTCACAGGCAATTACAAATTGAAATGCAAGTGGTGATCCTCACCATATATTGTTATGGAGAAACTACCCAACTTACCTGTCTACAAGATCAAGCCAGAGAGAGTCCTCGGAGCTGAAAAGACTATTCATCGTAACCACCTGTTACCCATTGGTTATCTGGTGAGACTCCCTGTTGACGAAAGGGAAGTGGGGTCACAACACAGACCTGTGACCAGAGCATTTCAGCAAAATACAAGAGAACCGGTACAGACAAAAAACCACGATGAAGACGTGTCCTCAGAATTAGAGTACGGCGAAGTATATTTGCCAAGACCCGTTGAGTTAAACTGGGATAAGTTGCTGACAGGTCCAGAACTGCCCACAAAGCAATCCGTGCCACTCGTCACAGATCCTGAAAGACAAGCTCAAGGCCCTGCACAGATAGAGCCTGTGGTAAATAATCTTCCAAACCTGCCTCTTCACGCTGATCCAGAAGTCGACGTTCAAGAAGAGGGGGCAGACGTCAATTCATATTCAGACACTCAAGCTGAGAGTGAACAAGTTGAGCGTCCAAAAAGAGTCACCCGTCCAGTGGTCAAGCTGAGTTACGAAGAACTTGGCAAGCCATGTGACTACCCTGTGACAGTCCTAAGCCATGGAGTATTGGTAGGAAGTGGACTCTACGGAGACTCCAGAAGCAGTCTATGTCGAACTTTCTGGTGCCACCCCATGGCGTTGTTTCACTTGTTCAAATCTGGTCTCTACCCTTGACATTAAAACTATTTAGAGTCCTCTAAGGTTTATTTTGATGAGGACATCAAAACTGTCTAGAAAGGGGAGGATGTAGCCCAGTGGTAAACTTGGGTTTTATAGTGTAATGAAAACGCGGTAGATTATGATTAATCTCTAACTAAAAAATGAGTCACCTGACTATTAAAAAAATTAAACGTTTATTTAATTTAATAAATAATTGGAGACATTGATTTCTAGAGAGGGAAATATTCAATTAATTTTACTTAATTAAAAGGAGATCAATATTTGTGATTTTATTTCATGTTACTATTTAATTGTTCATTTGGGTATTAATACTGTATAGATAATAGTGTGTGGATGTCTGTAGGACAACGGATACACATGACCGGAAGTGAGTGCGGGGAGGGCGTGGTTTTGGTTTTTCTTATTTTTCTTCTGGCGGGGACAGGTGTGAAGCAATGGTGCTGGTGCGTTTGAGAGATAGATAACGCTAGAAAGACGAGTAAAGCGGAGGAAACTCAGCGGGGTGTTCAGAAAATAGGATCGCGGAATCTGTGTTATTGAGCGACTGAGTGAGAAACGAAGCCGGAGACACGTCTGACGGAGCGGGAGAAAAGGACCGGACGCGTGATCGAAGGTAGCCGCAATAGCTAGCCGCAGTGAGGTTACGCTGGCGGACCTGTCGATGAATCACACTCCCCGTGATCATCCGGACCAAGTATTTCCACGCTCTCAATGTGTTGCAAGTTTTTTGTTCAGCGAACTCAATGTTTTGCAAGACCATCACAGGCCTGCACCGTGTTTTTTTTCTCCGTTGAAAGCAGTACCGTGACTGAACTGAAACGTGTGTGAATGCGTATGTGTGAGTGGGCCCACCACTGCATTTGCTAGGGTTTGTTTCAGTACATGTGGCGATGTTTTTGTTTAATGTAATGTTCTCTGTGTATTCTCATTTGTTAGTAAATAGATAAGGGAGGGGAACTTTTTTGTTATTTATTTTGTATATTGTTTGATATTTTGATTTGGGGAAAGCTTTTATATTCTTTTTTGCAAATTCGGTGGTTTAAATAAACCAGGGTATTACCCTATATTTTCTGCTAAACAAACAGCTATCTCTGGGTCTCATTATTTTTACATAATTTATTTTCCTAAGATTTCACAATTGATTAGAAACTTTAAAGGTGCACCTTCCTGGTATCCACCTGAACTACCCCGAACCCAAGCACCCATCATTCTCACTTAAGTAACAATCAAAGTAAGTGTACGGGTGCTACATTATGTTTGCTTCAATGGCCTACGGCTGCAAATCAAACTCCTTGTTACAAATATGGTAGAACGATTACTTCAACTACCAAAGATGCGTCTCTCGATAATCTGCCTGAATTGTCTAAAATATCTAGCATGAGTAAAAACGTTGACGATTTTGACACTACTATTGAAAATTTTAACTCTACTTTCTCGGAAATATTAGACACAGTTGCTCCTCTGCGTTTAAAGAAAATTAAAAATAGCAGCCCAACACCGTGGTATAATGAACACACTCAGACTCTAAAAAAAGCGTCCCGGAAAATGGAGCGCAACTTTTAAGAAAACTAATTTAGAGGTATTTCGTATAGCATGGAAGGATAGTACTCGAAATTACAGGAATGCCATAAAAACGTCTAGATCCGCCTACTTTTCAACACTAATAGAGGAAACCCATCACAACCCTAGGTTTTTATTTAACACCGTGGCTAAATTAATAAAAAATAAGTCGTCATCGACGTCAGATTCTGATTATCAGCATAACAGTGATGAATTTATGAACTACTTCACGAGTAAAATCCAAGATATTAGAGAAAAAATTATAACAATGCAACCTGTAGTGAAATCCGCTGAAAAAACTAACTACAGCACCCCTAAGGAGAAATTGCAATTATTTTCTACAGTAGATCACGATGAACTGTCTAAAATCATTAGATCATCTAAATCAACAACATGCATGCTAGACCCTATACCTACAAAACTACTGAAAGAAATGCTCCCAGAAATTATAGATCCTCTTCTCAGTATTATTAACTCATCTCTGACATTAGGACATGTGCCTAAAGCATTTAAGGTGGCTGTTATAAGGCCTCTTTTAAAAAAAAAAAAACTCGACCCTAAAGAACTGGGGAATTACAGGCCTATATCGAATTTACCTTTTATATCTAAAGTTCTGGAAAAAGTAGTTTCAACTCAATTATGCTCCTTCCTCCAAAGGAATGACATTGATGAATTCCAGTCTGGATTTCGAGCATGTCACAGTACAGAGACTGCTTTGATCAGAGTTACAAATGATCTGCTTTTAGCGTCTGACCGTGGCAATATCTGTGCTCGGATTGAATAAAAATCCTCATTGGGTAGCTGACTGTGTCTGCGTTCTGTGATAGTCACAGCGCCCCTGCCCTACACATATACAGATGTATTGTGTTGCTGACTGTGTTCGTAGCTCTCTCTCTCTGTCTCTCCCTCAGTCACTCAGGTTCAAGGGTCTTTTCCGTTAACGTTTAGGGTTTCTTCAGCTTCAGGTTTGTTGTAGTACTTACTTATTAACCAGTAGAGTTTGGTAAACGTGGGGTTTGTTCAGACGTGGTGCTTGGTAGAATGCGACTCGCGTTGCGTCTCTGCCTGTCTTTTTTTAAACCGTCAGCTGGCTCTAACCAGTTTTTAATTAAAAGTTAAAAAAATAAAGTTATGTTGAGATGAAAACTCTTGTTCATTACATTTTACTTCATAATTGCAACCGCATGTGTTGTATTCATTGTTGCAAAACTTATTCTGTATATAGTTCGTTTGTCATCGTGATCAAAACCATTGATCTGAAGCTCAATGTTGATGCTGTCATGTAAATATTTTTCTAATCAGCATCAAATATAACAATTTCTGATCAACCCATATCAATTGCATCCTTAAAATAACATACCGGTTAAAGCCCCGCCCATCTCAAGACAACCTGACCCAATTTCCGGGTTAAATCCCGCCCACTTCCTGGTTAGGCCCCGCCCAGTCCGAGTACAGATACGGATACAGATAATTAATATGGTTAACAGATACAGATACCGATAATGCTGTACTCGCTCATCTCTAATTGAAATGGTTTAAGTCTTATTTATCTGACCGTTTTCAATTTGTAGCAATAAACAATGAGGTGTCCCGCAAATCACAAGTCTAGTACGGTGTACCACAGGGCTCAGTCTTGGGGCCTCTGCTCTTCGCATTATACACGCTACCTCTAGGAGATATAATAAAGCGACACGGAATTAGCTTTCACTGTTATGCTGATGATACTCAACTTTATATTTCCTCGAAGCCTCATGAAACCCAGCAGTTCGATCGAATAAAGGATTGCATAGTTGACTTAAAAATGTGGATGAGTAACAATTTTTTACTACCAAACTCGGACAAAACAGAAGTGTTACTTACTGGACCGAAAACTGCTATGCGTAACAACCAAGAATTCTGCTTAACGATTGACGGATGCCCCATAAAATCCTCGTCATCAGCTAAGAATCTTGGCGTTGTATTCGACAGTACTCTGTCATTTGAAAGCCATGTTGCCAACACCTGTAAAATTGCATTTTTCCATTTTAAGAATATATCCAAATTACGTCATATGCTGTCACTGTCAGATGCAGAGAAATTAATTCATGCATTCATGACATCAAGACTAGATTACTGTAATGCACTTCTAGGTGGTTGCCCTGCGGGCCTATTACAAAAACTGCAACTGGTTCAAAACGCGGCAGCTCGAGTTCTTACACGTACAAAAAAGTATGAGCATATAACCCCGGTTCTGTCAACCTTGCACTGGTTACCTATAAAGCATCGCATTAACTTTAAGATCTTGCTTATTACCTATAAAGCCCTACATGGTCTAGCGCGGCAGTATTTGAATGAACTTCTATTGTATTACAGACCTCCACGTACATTACGCTCTCAGGCGTCCTGTCAGTTGGTAATACCTAGAATTTCAAAATCAGGTGCAGGTGGTAGATCCTTTTCTTATCTAGCGCCTAAACTTTGGAATATTCTTCCCTGCACGGTCCGGGAAGCAGACACACACTGTCAGTTTAAATCTAGACTAAAGACTCATCTTTTTAATCTTGCATACACTACACCTCCATAATATTAATCCTCAGAGGATTTGGGCTGCATTATTTAGATCAACCGGAACCAGAGAACACATCCAACAACAAATGATGTACTTGTTTGCATCAAAGAGTGCAGAACAGTATTCTACTCTCAGCCAGTCTTGTCTCTTTGTTCCAAGGTTACCGCAGGATGCAGTTCATGCCCAGACCTGATGGCAGAGCTGAGAATGGGAAGCGGTGACCTGACAAGAGCTAAGAGGATAGAGCTGGATAAAGGACGCGACAACTTTGTTTTTCCTACAACATTTCAAATGCTATTAGATTGTTAATGATAATCTTAAATCCTTAATTTTTATATTTTTATTAAGCCTTGTTGTGCAAGCACTGTTGAGCCTGTGCAGAGGCAGCAGCTTTTGCCAGAGGGGAACTTGAATCCCCTGGTTTGGGCCTGGGTTCCCCTGAGGTTTTATTTCTCGATGGGAGTTTTGGGTTCCTCACCACTGTTTGCATATTGTTTTGCACTATCTGCCTGGCCGGGGGGGCTGCTTTAGAATTTAGAATTCATACTTGTATTCAATGTGTCTCATGTACAGCTGCTTTGTAACAATGAAAATTGTAAAAAGCGCTATATAAATAAAGTTGAGTTGAGTTGAGTGTACACATAACCATGATTCTATTTCAACTCGTGTCTTTTGATTAGAATAAGGAACACAACCTATAGATAAACTTAGATGTGTAACCATTACAAGAATACAATGTATGTAAAGTTAAATATGTGAACATTCAGATATGGTATAGAGGAGAGTGTACCAAAAATACATAGGGAGCTGAGAATGAAACAACATGTCAGGTTACAGGTATGCTAAAAGTAACATATGGGATGTGTAGTAGCGGTTGAGCCGTCCACCGAAGCCCCAGGGCCACCGCAAGGCACCGCTAAAGAGTACTCCGGCTGGTTGAGGAACGAGCGGCAGCATGTCAGGGAACCGGACTATTATTGTGAATGAGCGCCAGCTATGCGCATACCGGGCTCGAATCACGTAGGAGATAGAGAGCATATAAAAGGAACGAGCGACCGGAACATCGAAGAGAGAGGACCAGGCCTGAACATATGTTAAGTTTATATTTATGTTCTTGTGATTTGTATTTATGTTTTGTTTGCCGGCGGTCGGCCGTGAGGGGCCGCCGGCTTTTATTATTTCTGTTATTAAATGTTTAAATGTTTGCCGGTTCCCGCCTCCTTCCTTCCATGTCTGAATCTTATTACAGGATTTAATAACAAACTGTTTTTATGCATGGGTTTTGAGACAAGGTCTTTAGTTGCTCTAAAGACCAACTCGGATTGTTGTCAATGATAATAAAGTCTATCTTTTGGCAACTGAACCCACAACTGTGAGACTGATTCTACATAGCTGACAAGAAAACAACCAGAAGCTCCTTTTACGGATGGCTGCCCTACAGAAACATTTTGTACTTAAAGGGATAGTTCAGCCAAAAACTCAAATCTGCTGTTTATTTACTCACCCTCAGGCCATCTGAGATGTAGGTGACATTTTTTCTTGAGTAGTAGCATAAAGAAGCTTGTTTGGTCAATCTCTGCTTCATATAATTTGAGTCTATTGGGTCCACCTATCTAAGAGTTCCTAAAGCACATCATTCCATAAAGCGGCTCCTGGCCACATGTTGACATTTCGTGAAGCGAAACGTTTGATATTTTCATAAAACTGAACGTCATTTTTACTAATATTAGCCATAATGTGCAGCCTCTACACACAATTGCTATCTTCATCTTATAGTATTTGGTGGCGGATGGTAGTGCCACCTGCAGAAAAGGAGTGTTGAGGCTTTACAGCTTTGTCAATGTGACATCCACTCGCCCCAAAACCAAGAACATCTTCAGGTTTCAAGCACCTACTTTTTGATCGCAACACTTCATAAACAGCTGGACTTATCAGATACAACAATCTCTATCCTACTTTATGAAGCTTTAAGTTGAATTCACTGATAGTTTGTAGAGTTAAAGGTCTGATTAACTGTGCTTGTTTTATGTTTTATACTGTTGTAAAGGACCACCCAAAGGCCCAACGACGGAATCCAATGGTATGGTTTAAGGGATCTCGTGTTCTGCTTCTGCTCAGCGATTTCTACATGAAGTTATTCAAGAACTGTTACAATTTAGTTCAATTTAAATGACTCCGTGGTAAAGACCGATCTGACTCCAATTTCAATATAATATAAAATAACTTGTATGTCATTTCAAATGTATCTGTTGATAGGCGTTAATTTATCTATAAATCTTCATATTTTAATAATTAATATTAGAGTTATTCTTTCGATTGGGACCTGCAGTCGCTCAGAGTCTCACGCCGGCCGGGCTCATGGATCTCACGGACACAAAACGGTCAGTTCCGATCTCTAGTCAGAGGTTGCCGGGTAAACTAATATCATTAAGTTTGGCCGCGATATGCTTGCTCAGAAACATAACAATAATTATTTTAGTCACGATCATGCAACTTGCTAGGCCAGATGATAGGTGGAAATCATGTGAGCTTTAGCAATGCTCCTTTAAAAAATCTAGTATAAACTAGCCCTACCTATCCTGACACATCGATTTTGCGGTAACAGAACAGGTTCCTTTCAATCTACTTGTAATAACAAACTTTGAAGAATTGAGATAATATCAACAATAACAATTTATTAAACCAGGCAGGCACAACATTAATTAAAATCATAAAATGTGTATACAAAGAAATTCCTAATGTACTAAGCAAAGATTATTAACTTAGTATAAGAATAAAATAAAACCATAAAGTTTATCATACCTGGTAAAATTGAGACACACATTTGCAGTGTGGGAAGTTCTGTTTACAGATGCTTCCAAATCAAGACACACAGCTGCAATGTGGGAAGCTCTGGGGCCCGTTCTTCGTACGTCGCTAACTCGGTTAGCTGGATTTGATTGTTGACGATTTGGCATGATCTTGGATTGTTTGGTTCTTCGAAGCTCGTCCTAGACTTGCTGTCATAGCAACAGGTCCGTAAGCTTGAACCTGCTCGCGAGCAGGCTTACTTCATGTAAACAGGATTAGATTGCGGCTTTATAAGAGGAGGAGCTGGGTAAGTCTGTCGCAGAGCTTTTCGAATTAATCGCGTTTTGCGAGATCGACAGGATCCTTTAGCGCAGCGCGATAATCTACTGATTGAGAGATATCGTTTTTCTCGGGAGGGTGTAATCTACATTATCAACTTGTTGGACCCACACGTTAAATGTTCGACTCGTCGCAGTCGGGCTTTAACAACTGCACAAACAGTTTGTATAGCTTTGTGACTCTTTGCGAGTGGCATTTTCCTTTACACTATTGGAGATGCAGAAAACTTGGGTAAACGTGCTGTTTGTCGTGCCACTCGCAAAGTTTATCTGTCACTCAAACAGTTTTTAGGGGGCTTTGTGGTATTTCCAAGCCACTTAAGACCACAGGCTGTGAAGCAGATTTGTTTTGCCATTGCAGGTACATTATAATTGTTAATGAAGATCATGGAATCATGATCATGCCAAAAAGTAGCATAGGACTTACAGTATTTGTTCCTCAGGCTTCCCTAACCTTATTGGTGCCATAGACTGCACACACGTCCCCATCAAGGCCCCACCTGGCCCAAATGAAGAGGATTTTTTGAACCGAAAGGGATTTCACAGTGTAAATGTGCAAGTAAATTACTATTACAATTATTCATATTCCAGATTAGCAATAAATAAATAAAAGTAACGTAATCAAAAAGTATGCAGTTGACTGATTACAAATATTTTAGATGGTGTGTGACTCCATGTTCGACATCACAAATGTGGAAGCCATGGCCTGGTTCTGTGCATGACTCCAGGATTTTCAGAGTCACATTTATGCACATTATTTGAACGTGGTAAGGAAAAATTATTTAAAACTCACTGTATTACATAATTTTAATCTGAGCCTAACAAAACTGCATTTTTCCAGGTGCTTACGATGGGATCCTGTTTGGCGACAGGGGCTATGACTGCAGGCAGTACTTCATGACGCCATTCCCTGACCCAAACCCTGGACCACAAACCCGTTACAATACAGCTCTAGCCAGGACAAGGGCACGCATTGAAATGACCTTTGGCCAACTAAAGGAAGATTTCAGTGTGTTAAGGGTCTGAGGGTTGCACCTGGAGAGGACCCCTGTGGTGGAGGTGCAGCCTGATGATGACCTCCAGACAGTGCACTTGGACCAACCTAGTGGCAGAGCTGCACGGGACAGAATTGTGGAACACGATTTCATGAATTCTTTTTTTTACACATAAACTTTCATTAAATGAATAATAGAAGACAACATGCATAGTTCATGGAGTTTTATTTCAATGATTGTTTCTCAAGAAAAGCCAGTGATGTTCATCTTTTGCCTGCAATAAGATATATATATATAGTTATCCAAGGGCAGCAATAGTGCTCTTTGTGAAAAATAGTGTTTAAGCACTTACTCTGAAGTTTCTTTTAAAGCAACTCAATCTCTGGTGCCAGTTTTTTTTTCTTTAAGATGTCAATTTCAATTTCTCCCCTTAATTTTTGTTTTTAATTAGCCGGATCATGATTAGCACGATGATATCATCTTGGATGTGTCATTTGATCTCGGATGTAATAAGCGACGTACGAAGAACGGGCCCCTGGTTACAGAAGCCTTCCTCGAGTCTTTTGCCAATTCACCTTATATACCCAGATGTAACAAAGCCAATGGTCAGCGAGAAACTTGATTTGTTTGTTTTCTCGTCACTGAAGAGAACATCAAATGAGATCTCAATCTACATGTAAACAGACTTCTCTGAGAAAGTCACACCTCTTTGAGGAGTGCAGGTGATGGATTAGAGTTAAACAGTATAAATATACTCCATGTTAGATTTGAAAGAACTAGACCTTTTTACCCATCGCACCATGACCTTTAAAACAATACCAAACATGAATCATCAAAACTTCATACTATGACAATAAATGATATACACAGAATAAAGCATAAGCATTTTCCAAGTGATAAGGGCCTGAAGAGATGAAGGGGAGAGGTGTGATAAGAAGAGGGGGTTCAATTCCTGGGCATCAACAACCCCTTAGGGGAGGGCAGGATATCATTCCTCAGAATCTAGCAACAAATGGGGTTTGATTGTCTTGTATCCTAGCATCAAAAACAACCTTAATTCTTAGAACATTTCCAGCTGCCTTACAGTTCCTCCCCTGACCCCTTGGGGCAATCTCAGAGCAGTCCCAAAGGGGACATTTTAAGGCATTTTTTGGTCATTGTGTATCAATTAGTACCGCAGAAGTCTCTGTAGAAGCGGCACTGTGCAGAGCGTGTGGATCTTTGGTGTTCTTTGACCAGCTTTGTTTCCACCTAGGTCTGATACTCTGCAATATAATTTGTTGTACCAAGTCCATCGTTTCAGTCAGAGCCCATGTGCTCTGTTTGTAGAAGGTGTCTTCCCACCAAAGAAAAACATCTGTGTGTAGTAGTATCCTCCCCAGGATATTTATCTGACCCATTTATCCTAAGTTACCTCTTGGTAGAAGGTATGGCTTGCAGGACAGCTCCATAGGTGAAGGAATTCATCTCACTAATAACACACCATTGTGTATGAGACACCTGAACGACATCGGCATAAGCATACAACAATTGAACACTGATGAGCTTAGTAACATTGGGAGAAGATGGGTTACAACAACAAATGAGATAACTAGATCTTTCATGGTACCTGGTGCGAGTGGTAAATAAGGTCTCAATTTCATCCAAAGCCATTTATAATATCACATAAGGTGATCCCATTTGATTACCTGATTCTTCACTACTAAAGTGGAATTTAGAAACTCTGAGTATTTTAAAGGGAGAGTGTCAAAAGTCAATTTAACTGGCATATTCTCCAGTGTTATACATCATTTCATCATACAATACTAGTGTATAATATACCTTTCAAATATATTGCATATAAAATACAAATGTACAGAATGCATATAAATGTATTTACATGTGAATATAAAATCCAGATAATGTTATGCATAATATGGTATGGTTATATAATCTATTTTAATAATCATAATAGTAATTCAGAATACTCAAATATGAGTTAACTTTGCAGATGTATCATTACAAAGAAGTAGGTAAGAACATATTCTGAATCTCTAATTTAGCTATTGTCAACAAATTCTGTGCGGTTGATGTGTACAGTACGCTACGTCATGTTCAATGTTAAAACTCTGAGTGGGAATTGCGAGGCCGATTGCAGAAGCGCCAGCACTTCAGATCTAACCACTCTTAAAAACTTTCATTAGACATATGTTAAAAACCAGTGTGCTATCTGGTTTTGAACAATGCCAATGATTTAAATTGAAAATTGCACAAAATTTCAATTTCACATCTCTTCATCAGAAATTAAACATTTAACTATACATAAAACTGTAACCATGCAGATATCATATGTACATTGCAATTTTCCACATAAATCAACAGAATTTTAACAACAGGTTTTATCTTATATATAAATACGCATCATGGGTTTTTCCTATGTGTGAGATGCTATATAGTTGTGTGTATGCATGACAGGCTCTATATCCTTATGTATCACAATTGAAATCTAGACCAGTCATTAGAGGTGATTGGTAGTGTTTTGAGCCTGGATAACTTTTAAGGTTATGCCAGATATTCATATATTTTATGAGATTATAGTGGTGAAAGTGTGTGCACAATGCTATATGTTCATGTCTTGGAGATGGGTTTAAACAACAATCTGTGTTGCACAATTTGGATCCGGTGCTACACCGGGAGACCGTGTAACTACTTTTGTGATGTAGCTGTGAAGTGTGAATGACCCCTCAAAATATAATATCACCCATCTCCTCCATTTCAGTTTCTAAATCACCTCTCTGGTATCTGGACTCTATAAGGAGTCATAGTGATCAACCTGAGAAGAAAGACTTTAGGATAACAGAGATAAACATTTCATTTAGCTTTTGGGCAGTTTGCATCAAGACATTTGGTGTCATCTTCTATTTCCACTGATAGTCACAAACACACAACTCTCAAAGACCGCATTCTAACAGGTTTAATGACATCCGGGTGTGAATTCTTTCTGTTAAACAGATTTGCACATAATGCAAATTTAGTGTTATAGGCCATATTCTTTTGTTCTAGGTCATATTTGACTAACTACTGTTGTCTCATTGTACTCTGAGTGTGTAGCTCCTTAAGCAATTAAACATTCACAGTCTGCTGTGTTGTGAGTAATATAAACCCAGTTATGCTGGGGAAATTTCTGAATTAATTGATGACTTGATGTCATAATTCTAATCCTAATCCTACATGTAAAATTGAATAGATTTAAATAAATTTGCTCTCAATTCAGTCAAATCTGTGGTTTAATCAATCCACATGTTGTTGTGTTGTCTGCTTAGTAATTCACATTTTATGGCACTACTCACACCTGACCATTTGAGATCTTTGAGGCCTGTAAGGACTAGGGAATGTCTGTGTGATATTTAACAGATGGTTCACTATCACTTGTGCCATGGTATAATGCTAAACTATACCCCCCTTTTTGGCAATGGGTAGTGGACCAATGAAATATAAATAGAAGAATTTTACGAGTCTTTACGTGGGTTTGACCCATTAAAGTTAGAAATGCATGTGATGCTTCACTTTTCACCATATGAGGCCTGTCTGGCCGTTATAATATAATCTATATCATAATGTGATTATAATATTTATAACACTATATTAAAAATAATATAAATTAAAATAATAATTTCATTGCTGGTCTCAAGGTCTTCCAAAAGGATATTTATAAATTAGCAAAACTGAAAACACATTCCTGTGATTTTAATGCTGCATTATGTCTATTTTGTTTTAAACAACAGCACTCCGGTGCTGTAAACATGCGAAAAAACTACAAATACATACATGACTGGGAGCAGGGCTTAAATCTGCTCAATTTGAGGTTTTTGCAATAGTAAGGAATTAAACACAGATATCTCATGGTTTTTTTTTTTGGCTGAGTGTTCTAATGTTAATCTATTTACATATGAAAAGAAATGAATTTGGCAGATTGGTGCAGAGCACAGATGTTCTTTTAGGTTTTAAAAGCCTAAATTTTCTGTCAATGTTAACACATCCAAAAGTGCAAAAATACTTTTTGTAGCTCTCACTGAATTACTGTAAACAGGAATTCTACATTCCTACAGTGATTTCAGGACTTTACTATCGGCTCTTTTTATTGCTTTCAACAATCTCTAGACAACTGGACCAATTTGCCTCTTTGACAATTACCACAGTCTCATAAAGAAAGGACAGAGCCTAGAACTCAAAGACAGTACTTACTACACTATACTGTATGTCAAGATTTAACCTGGCTTTCAATAGGACCTTTAACTGATTCACAGGAAAAATAATATTTTATTAATTACAATTTGGCTAAACTTCTCACTTGAAACCAGTATAGATAGTACATGTTTTCTGAGTGGGGGTTAAACCCTTTGATCTCACTGTTTTGTCTCCCTCAGTGAGATAAGGCCATACACACTCTATTGAACCATGTAACAATAGTTTTATCATTAACTTTGTAACATCACTTTTAGTTTTGCCCTCTTTAGTCAAATTTCAGCAATTGGGAATTCTGCATTTATTTTTAAGAGTTGTAATAACACTGCCTGGTTTCATTCTACTTCTAGGTCTATCTTATTCCATGAATCCATTTGTTAATCCTGAGTTTTCTCTTTAAGATATCTACAGGCACTCTGGATGTACTTTAAATACCTTTTTTCCCTACTTGCTGAATATCCAAACTTCTGTTCTACTTCACGTGTGTTGGTCATTTTAACTCCAACAGGGCCAACTTAAACCATTCATACACTTCCCTTTTTCCATCATTCTCCTTTTGATTACAATGCAGATCTTACTTAAACAATCATTATTAATACTGATGCTTTCAGCATTTAATTATCACAATTGCTTTATCTGGTAAAATTGAGACACAGCCTTCCTCGAGTCTTTTGCCAATTCACCTTATATACCCAGATGTAACAAAGCCAATGGTCAGCGAGAAACTTGATTTGTTTGTTTTCTCGTCACTGAAGAGAACATCAAATGAGATCTCAATCTACATGTAAACAGACTTCTCTGAGAAAGTCACACCTCTTTGAGGAGTGCAGGTGATGGATTAGAGTTAAACAGTATAAATATACTCCATGTTAGATTTGAAAGAACTAGACCTTTTTACCCATCGCACCATGACCTTTAAAACAATACCAAACATGAATCATCAAAACTTCATACTATGACAATAAATGATATACACAGAATAAAGCATAAGCATTTTCCAAGTGATAAGGGCCTGAAGAGATGAAGGGGAGAGGTGTGATAAGAAGAGGGGTTCAATTCCTGGGCATCAACAACCCCTTAGGGGAGGGCAGGATATTATTCCTCAGAATCTAGCAACAAATGGGGTTTGATTGTCTTGTATCCTAGCATCAAAAACAACCTTAATTCTTAGAACATTTCCAGCTGCCTTACACTGTTATATGAGGTCTACTTATGACGTTCGCATGGTTTTTCCAAAACATCAAAATCAATAAGTAATAGGCTATTTTCTACCCAGGAAGGCCAGCTCTGCAAACACTTGGTTTTAATGCATTCAATGATATATGACCGTACCTTTCAGCATTTGAGACCAGTTATCCTGAACAGGACAAAAGACCACCGCGATCGAGAGTTAGTAGAGTTTCCACGATAAATAAACAAACGCGAGACCCCCAGTAACTTATGGGTATCACCCAGCACCCGAAATAATACCAAAACGCATTAAAGTGGCCTCCGTTATTCGCAAACGGTATATAAAACCTTGAAAATTATATATGTTATCTTTGTAACAAGGGCGTTTCACTTCTGACACTTACATGATGTTCGCGTGAAAACGATACGCTCTTATATAACAAAAGCTTGGGTTAAAATTTTGATTTTAATTCATGCCTCCTTTAAATCACTTTTAAAAATCATGCTCACTTTGACAAAGAACATTGTCAGCTTGTGATGAGATTGCATATGTGAGGCCCACTCACTTAAAGAGCTAAATTAAGGAATAGTGCTCAAATCTCTAGAAGTCAAATGTGTAATATGGAGATTCAACATTTGTACCTGTACGCACACGCAAGGACGCTAACAGCTGGAACTGTGTCAAGAATTCCGGAGGGGAGAACCCAATTGCAGGCAGACACAGGGATTCAAGGGTTAATCAAGGGTTTATTGATAAATATAACAGGAACAAAACAAAGACCCACGATGGGGTATAACCAAACAAACAGAAAACGGGTCGAACTGTCGAACTGACAATAAACTGTACTTAACAACACAGGACTAGAACTAAACTAAAACACTTACTAGGACTAGACAGCAGCGACAAAAAAAGGAACAAGGATGTTCAAGGGATACAGAACGTCAGATTTCCAGGTACTGGACAAGATACAGCCACGAGAGACACACAATCCACGAGCACAGGAAAAAAGACATGAGGATTATTTAAAGGGGAGACAGAATAAGGATAATTAACAAGGAACAAGTGAGGGTAATGAAACACTAATGGGAAGGTAACAAGGAAACGAGATGTTTGGAAACAGACAATGAGAAAGCGGATGTCAGCCAATATATAAGCAAAGCCATGTCTTTCTCACACAAAACCCAAGGGCTATGCTAAGACTCTGCATTATCCTATTCATTTTACATAGGTGTTTGCAATAGCCTGGTATCGAACCCACAACTTTGCTTTGTTAACGCAATGCTCTTACCACTGAGCTACAGGAAAGCTCAGATCAGATTTTAGTTTTTATGTGAATTGTATTTCATTTGTTTGATCACAGAGTCTATTATGACATGTTTTATGTTAATAGTATTTTATGCCAGCCTTAAGGTATTCTGTAACAAGTTTTAAATTTCTTTCCCATTATTCATAACGTATGTTGGCACACTTTACTATGACATGGCACTACATATCTTTGGTATAATTCCATTCTATATATTCTGAGTAAGGCTCTCCAAATATTAGATTTTCACTACACGATTATTGTGGCAAAAATAATTCACAATATCTGATGAATCAAAATAAATATTAAATATATATCGGGTTAGTCCATCTTTAATTTGTCCCAAAAAACACTGTAAAAATGACTTGCCGCATCCGGTTTACCGTGTCTTATTAGTTTTGAGCGGTTGTTATCTGGGAATAACAGACCGGCAAATGTTGCAAGTGGCCTATCAGAATCAAGCATTCCAACGAGCCGGGTTATAAGCTAAAACAAAAGGCATGGTATGATTTCATGGTCAGTATTTGTGCTGTGTTGGTATGGACATGTGATGCATTTCTAACACGCATGGTTATGCAAATGTGTGATATACATTAAAAAGTATGTCTGTGTTCATCAATCATCATCAACCCCAGGTGGCTGCGAGGAGACATTATACACTTACATTGATATGAGACAGAAATATAGGTCCACTAATAAGTAAATCAATTAGTATATTTTCACTATTAAATGCAAGAAGTCAGAGTGTACTTGTGTTTTGGGGCAATTGTAACACTGAAATATAAGTCAAATTGTTGTGGGTATATTGGCAGTAGCAAGTCTTTGTTCCTGCTCCACCGCATCAGCAGTAGCGTAGCAGATCTATTCCGCCAAGACCAAATACATTTATGCACGTACGCTAACATGCTAAACCCTCCAAGACTTTCATGACAGACCTTCCTTTAGATGTCTGCGTCATCTGCATTCAAAAAGCTTAAGTTTAATTATAAGTGTGTCAACACAAGGTGGACCATCATATATTGTGCATGTAATTTTTTTATCAATGTGCAATAGAAAAAAAAGATAAGTTATTTTAGTTTGGCAGTCATCTAGATGTCAGCAGAAGAAAATACTTTACAATCAAAAATTAACTTTCATACATGAGGTATAAAGATCGCAGGCACAGAGAGAATCCTATTGTGCATGTGCAGATTATGTATCATCACTGTAGCTTGTTTCTGATGGGAGGAATTGAGTGTGTTACAATTGCCCCCGGTCTCGCCTAATAAAAACTTAATTGAAAGTTCTTTCTGAACATTATGCCTGTCTATCACCATCTCTGGATTAAATATAAAATGGCAGGTTACTTTCATAGATCCTTGAAGTGGGTTGTCTGATATCTGTGATCACCGGATCGGAGTGGCTCAGACATTCTGAAAAATAAAAGTCCTTTACTATAACATAGTGTAATAAGGTTCAAAGGAGGGAAGGAGACGGGAACCAGCAAACATTTAAACATTTAATAAAAGAACGACAAAGTAAAAAGACAGCCAGCAGCCCCTCACGGACGACTGCCGGCGGATAACAAAGTAAATAAACAGCCGGCAGCCCCTCACGGACAACTGCCGGCAAACAACACAAACCACAACTAGAATCCAGGCCTGGTCCTCTCTCCTTGAAGCCCGGTCGCTCGTCCTCTTATGCTCCCAATCTCCTCCGTGATACGAGAGCGGTGCGCGTACAGCTGACGCTCATTATCACTCACTCACCGGCCTCGACTCACTTTCTTGCCCCGCCTACTTCACTACACATAGAATAATGTTGTTTTTGTCTAAATGGTTTTATGAAGAATCTTTAACATTTGAAGAACCTTTCTGTTTCACAAATTGTACCAAAAATGTCCCAATCGTTCTGAGAGATAGTTTAAGTTAGCAACCTCTTTTACTCTTGGAGTATCACCGGAGGGCAGATGAATATAAATGTGAAAACATAAAATGTTTGGTACCGCCAAGGTGCGCTAGATATTTTAAATTTAACTATATAGATTTCTTTAGATCAAGGCTCACTAGTTATCACAATGTGTCTCACCAGATTGCTCTGTTATGTATATATTGACGCAAGGCTTAATGACGACAAGGACATTATTTATTAAGAGCATTTATTTATAGCAATTATTTAAAGTGCTTACATTGTCTTTTATTGTTTTTGTCAAGATTTAATAAAACCTAAGTCTTTCATATTTCTTGTGTTAGTTTTCCTCAGTGCTGACTAAGACTTTCATCACTGCAGTACAAGATGTTTCCTCTATTTTAGTCCGTTGCTTACAGGTGAGAGGGAGTTTTGAATCTGGATTACACAGGAGATGCCAACGCTGTCAAAACAGAGGAAAACTGTTAACCTTGTAAGAGTTTAATAGAACTCAGCTTTAAACGCATTTGAAGTTGATTTACTGCATTAGTCATGTGATTTAGACGTGCCAAAACAGTAATTCAACACAATTCTACCTTGATGATGTAGACTTATATAAGCAAAAGGGAATGACATGTTTTTATTGTTACCTCTCTCAGGCTCCCTTTTCCAGTCAACAGGTGAACCAGTGCCCATCCTGGCACCAGCAGAATGGAGGACAGGGCCAGTAACCAACCTAACGCATACGCCCAGTCTGGGTACACATACCAGCGGTTAAACGTCAGGGGCTTGTACTGCAACAGAGAACAGACAAGAGACACCTGCAATAGAAGAATAAAAGAAATTCTGACAATGTGTAAAAAAAAACAGGGCATGTAAATAATAGATATTGGTTGAAATTTTGACCAACATTAATATGTGAAACATTAACAAATAAAAATTTAGATTTACACACACCAGAGACACAAGAGGAGTCAGGTACTTCCAGCACAGTTTAAATATGAAGTTGGGTCGTGTCTTTGTCATGTCTTCAATGATGTCAAACATTCTCTCATCACCTGTGGTATGAGAATTTCTGTCTTTTAGCTGGTTTGTTTGTTTTATTTAAAGAAAACATTTGCCTTGTGCACACTATTGGTCAGTTTAAATGTCTCAGACACATGATGAGTAAATGGAAAATCATTATTTCTATATCTTGTCTGTAACTCACCAAAGACCCAGCCCATGGCCAGAGACTCAAACACAGCGATGAAAAGAAGACTTGCTCCACTGTAACCAAAGTAGTCAAACAACTGGAAAACATACACCCCCCCCTGCATTTCACATACAACATTACAGTTAGGTTTTGTGCTGCTTAAAGGCATACTTTGAGATCAAATTAAAATTCTGTCAAAATTATTCACCCTGAAGTTGTATTATACACCCTTGGACTATTATATATTATTAAATATTTTTTTATTCAACTGAAGAAAGGCGGTAATATGGAGTTCAATTATGAGAGAATATACATTGTGACACCCTATGTGAATTTTTTTTAATTTGTTCATTTCATTTCTTACACATACGCACGCACGCACACACATTCTTACCTCTGTGACCATGATAAGTTGGCTTAAGAAGCAACCAAGACAGAAGAAGAGAAGAAATATTTCTCGACGTCCAGTTTTGCGCAGCACCGTTGGGAACTGGTCAGTCACTGATGTCATAAAAACCTCCATTGCAACAAACTGCAGTTTAAACCCAGTACAGTTATTAGAACTGTGACACCATAGTGCGCTTATACCCCAATGAGGCTCATTTCTTGTATTTTTAAATTAACAATTATATATATTGGAAATTATTGCTCTATTATTAGGTAACAGTAATTGGTTTTATTTTCTCGAGCAGGTGTTGTGTTAGTTGCTTTCAAATTCTTTTCAAATTGAATAAAAAAAGCACTAAGCACTTTGTTTGAAACTGTTCACTAATGATGGTGCATAATGCTGAAAATAGCCACAAGAAGGTTAAACTACAGTTAAAAACTACAGCCATTAATAGATGAACATAGTCTGCAACAACTCTCATAGGCTGTGGCATTAAGGCAAGTTGACAATGCATTTTGGATACAAGTATTGCTGCTGTTGGTGTTAAATTCTGAACTTCATGAGTATGTGACGAGGCGAATCAAAAGTTCAAGATCAGTGCATTCACACGTTTCTGCTCATCACAATTGCACAGTTGCCATTCATAGCACACCCAGTTTTTCAGAGTGATGAACTTTGTTCAAAGAGGACATGCATGGTATGTGGAAAATATTGCGTCTATTTACTTTATCGTGTATACACATTGCATTATATCTAAAACAATCGATAATAATCATTAAGCCATGTCATATGACTCCTTTAAGTTTCACAGGGGAAAAAATTGTAATAGCCAAAAAATACATTGTATGGGTCAAAATAATAGATTTGATTTATTCCAAAAATCTTTAGGATATCAAGTAAATATCATGTTCCATGAAGATATACTGTTCATTTCTTACTGTTAATATATAACAACTTTTTTTGTGAGTGGATGCAGCAAAATCGCTAACAAAAATGCCCGTAATCATGCCTACAAACTATGTTCGCTGCATGCTGCCTGCTGCCTGCTCTCTATCTTGTCTAATATACAAATCCTGCCCTCTAAATTTGTTCTTTATCACCAATAGGAGTTAAATCTTGTAACAGCAGCAGCCATTACAAAAATACTCAAATCAGCCCTTCTGGCAGTGACAACCATACCACATTTAACATCACTGTGGGACCTTTGCTGTTTTCATTGGCTAAGGCCCATGTATGTACAGTACATATTTATGTGAAATTGAACTCACCTGTGTGTCTAGACCCAGCACAATAATCATAATGAAAAAACACACAGCCCACATCTGAGGAAGAGGCATCATAGCAACTGCCTGTGGATAAGCTATGAACGCTAGACCTGGACCTGAAACAGACAGATATATGAGGTTCAGTAGTTAATACCCTAAATCATTGCTTTAGTTAGTAAATCCCATAACCCGACTCATCCTGTTTTGTTGCAGTACCTGATTCTGCCACCTCCTCAATGGGGGCACCCTGTTCATGGGCCATGAAGCCCAGGACTGAGAACACAGCAAAACCAGCCACTAAACTGGTACCACTATTTAGAAGACAAAGCCATAAACAGTCCCTAAAAGGGAAAACATGGATTACTGTATATAAACACACACATACATGTTTACTTTCTTAACTAAACAGGGTCATTTCACTGACTTCTATACATATATTTGCTCCCAAAATATAGTTTAGACACACACACAAAGACAAGAACTATCTGGCATCTTCTACCTTTGCACAGATTATTTACATTTATTAATTTAATCAATAATAATAATAATTAATAATTTTATCCAAAAATCAAGAATGTGTTCATTCACAAACTTCATTCAAAAAAGAGTTAATCATATAGATACTGTGGATTTAATTTAAATTTAGAGTTACATACAGATCACATAGTGTTTGGATAAAAGTTTCCTACAACGATATGTATACCGGTAAGAAAATAGGGCCAAACATAGAACCCTGATGTACCCCAGTGAGTACCTTTTAACTGAACCCAAGGAAATCATCCGTGAGGTAGGTCTCAAATCTAGTACTACACTCTTAAAAATAAAGGTGCTTAAAAGTTTCTTCAAAGTGATGTCATAAAATAACCTTTGACTGAATGGTTCTTTGTGGAACCAAAAATGGTTATTCTAAGAACCATCTTTTTTTTACCTTTTTATAATCTGAAGAACCTTTGAGCAGAAACATTTAGACTTTTGTCCCTTGTTTGTTACTTCAGTTGTTAGCCCATTCACTTGTTTCATTAGCAGCAATACTAACCTGTAACAGTTGTTGTTGTATTTATTGTAGCTGCCTAGTACAGTAAGACAAGCCGTACACAAACCATAAGAAAAAAAGATCTGAGATCCTGCCTCCATCCAAACCTGAACCCACAAAACATGGGAATAAGAACTCCGGAAGGGACCCAAAATACATTAATTTGTTTTTTCTGCATGGATTTTAATTCTGGAGTCATTTGCCGTCAGTACCTGTGGGTCAGCGAGACGGGATGGTTCAGGGTACAGGTAAAACATGATGCCCTGTAGGGCCCCTGGAAGAGTCAACCCACGAATCAGCAACACCAGTAACATCACATAAGGAAATGTGGCTGTGAAATATACCACCTACAGACAATCACAATCAGACTTCTATATTATATTATATACCGTATAAGGAAGTCCATGTAGAAGACAACTATTTTTATCAAACCCTAAAATGTGCAATTTCTAAAAGAGACAGTATTCTCCAGCTGTAATTTTACACACCTTGCCTGTAGATTTGATACCTTTCCAGGCGCAGAAATAACATACAATCCACATTGCAATGAGACACAGTAGAATTTCCCAGTTGATGTTACCCATCTGCTCAATACCTGTTTACCTGTATTTGTGTGTGAAGGGTGTGATTTGTTAAAGGAGTTCTCATTTTCATTGATCTTTTGACATGTAAGCCAAAGGTCAGTACAACAAAATAGGAAGTTATAAAAACTATTACTTTTATTGTAAAATTTTGCTTTTGACTTGCTTCACATTGGTTGGTCAGTAAAGAAAATATTATTTTCAAACAATTAATCTTTATAAGAGGTTTACATGCAGGTAGGTTCAATGGACAGTAAATACTTTAGTATTTAAGACAGCAGATGTCCATGGAAAGTCTACAAACAAACAAATAAATGTGTTTATTTACTCCCAGAACTCAGTAGTTGAAGAGGTTGAATTCATTCTTGCTGTGCGGTTGATTAGATTCTTTGCAGCAAGATTTACACAGTTATCTAACACAAGGACAGAGTAACAGAGTTACGTTATCAGATGATGATGATTATGATTTTTCATTTGAGTTTCTTTATTTATTTCACTTATTACCTGTGTTCCAGGTATTGTCACAGCTGGCCCATGGAAGCTGAGAGCTGAAGGAGAAGAAGAGGTAGAAAAGCGCCCAAGCCAGAATGATGATGTAATACATGCAACTGTATAACACTAACAGCTGTCCTGCATAGCCAATACCTTACAGAAGAAAACACATATTTAACTATAGAAAAAATCTACAAAAGTGTGATTGTTCAATACTCACTGACTCATAACAAATGCATTCCTGCTTTTTTCGGTTTTACTCTGATTACTGAATCTTTATTAAGAACTAACAAAATCAAGCGTAACATTAGTTTTGGCAGGTCATGTGAGTCTATCTTGCGTCAGCTTTTCACATCAGGTGCAACTAATCAATGTTAACCAATAGTCATACAACACACACTTGACTGCGTCCAGCTCTCCTGTTTTTGCCAAGTGGTTGATATCCTAAGGGCAACAGCACGTTGACCCTGGGACCACATTTAAATAAGAATAAGATTTTAGAAATAAGTTTACAGTTTATTTAAAATGTAATCTTACAATCAGTATTAGGTGCTTCTAGACCATTGTTTTCTTATCATTTCCCTCCGATTTTAAGGGAAAGTTATGGTTAGGGTTGGGGTTTTGTGTGGGTTTAGGTTTTATTAATAAAAATGTTATTCTTAGGTCAACAAAATATGTTGTCCTGAGGACATCAACAACTTGGCAGAGTCAGGCCGAGCGACTGCGTCCTATTTAAGTTGCCTTTCTTTGTTCCTTACCAGCTGCTTCATCGCATTCAATTTAATCCTGTTACGCATCATGAACTGTTCTGGTTCCCCAGGTGGGGGGACATGTATTGCTGTGCTCCCGCTCCCGCAAGGCTGCATGGACAGGCGGAGAGTTTACTGTGGTAAGGAAGGCGTGACGAGAGCCGTGAGGCGGAGGAAATCGGGAGCATAAGAGGACGAGCGACGGGACTGCTGACAAGAGAGGACCGGGCCCGGACATGTGTTAAGTTTATATTTATGTTCTTGGGGCCGGCAGTCGACCGTGAGGTGGCTGCCTGTCTTATACTTCCGTGTTATTGTTTTTTTATCTTTATTAAAGTGGTTTGTTAAATGTTCCCCGATTCCCGCCTCCTTCCTTCCTTTTTTTGAACCTTTTAACATTTACCCAGATCAGTTCATTTCGCCAACCTTAAATATATGCTGTTGTGCAAGACATTATTATACTCTGCATGTCTCTAAAAAGAGGCAGAATAATAAACACATTTCTCGAATGACAGCTATTTTAAAGTATGCAGACTATATCCTCCTAATATGCAGACTATATCGTCATAATACACATATCTTTGCTACCTGTTGTCAGGACATCATTTTCTTGAGGTCTCAGAGTAATTAGTCACACGATCTTTAAAATTCAGACATGCCAGCATGTAACAGATATGTGACAGATTAACATTTTGGTTAATATGCAATTTATTTTACTGATACATTTACCAGAACTGTGATCTCATTGATGATCTAAAATCTTTAAAAATAAAACTGTAAATAATTAATTCAAACTTTTACCTTCAGCCAGAGGACAGAGGCGATGTCAACATGTAATTCCACCTTCCCGTGTGTACTGTCCCATTGCTGTCTCTAGCAGGAAAAGAGGAACCCCACAGGTTACTACGAACACCAGGTATGGAATCAGGAAGGCACCTGAAGAATACACCAGTGCAATAATACAAAATACTAACCCTCCTATTATCCTGAAATTTCAATAGGTGGTGTCATATTTGACCCGAAATATAGTAATTTCATCTATAATAAGAAAAAAGTTTTTTTCCTAACATTGGATAAAACATAATACCATATTTACTATATGTTTTATCCTATATTGAATTGCTGCATTTACAATGATAAAACTAGCCTGAAATGTATTTCCTGAAAGATCCAGTGCACTTTTACGTCAGTTTTTTATTCAGTCAAAAGAGTATTCACCGATTTACCCCAGACATTAACAACTGGGGCAAAATGTGTAAAGGAATTTCGAGGACTCTAAATGCACAAGATGTACATGTTTAGGAATTATTCTAAATAACTCTACAAATGTCAGAAATAATCAAGGTTTTTTTTATCAAATATAATCAGATTATCAGAAGTAGCTGAGGGGTCAATTTTACATCCAAAGATAATAGGAGGACTAGACAATATAAAATCAAGATAGAATAAAACATGAGGATATGATCTCCTACCTCCTCCATTCTTGTAGCAGAGGTATGGAAACCTCCACACGTTACCCAGACCAATTACAATTCCTGCAACAGCCAGAAGAAACTCTGCTTTACTCCCCCAGTACCCTCTCTCCTCGATCCGTCCTTCTTCTTTGCTCATAACTTTAAAGCTTTTCCAGCAGTTCTGTCAGGTCCTATAGTCCAGAGCGCTGTAATTCCACAGCAGTGAGCAATTCAATAATGAATGAAGCAGTAAATGTCTCTAAATACGTCAAGCTGCTGTAATGGAAAATGATTGGGTAGGCACAAATAGGCCAAATCAGTGTAATGAAGAACTGAATTTGCATAATTATTTAATCTATCGATAATAATCAACCTGTTCTAACCAGCCTGCTCTCCTTTTGTGTGGTACTTTATAATCTTTTGATTTCTGAGATTTCATGTTAAACTGGTGTGGTGAATAGCATCTTTTGTTGCAGGGAAGATAGTGTGAAGGGGAGTAAATAACTGAGTGTGTAACATTTCTGTATCTTCTCACTACAGAGCTTTGTGTATGTGGCCTTGACCTTCTTGATGGAATAAAACACCGATGATAATACATGTTATCTTATATCTGTACAGAGTTACCTATTTCCTACCAGATCAGGTCGAATTTAGTTTATATTAAAATTGGGCAATTAATAGTTATTTTGTATTTCTTCTACTTCCAAATAATCCTACCAACAGTCGTCTCCTTCTCACCAAGCTTACTTATGTCTGTAAATCATTTCAGGTTTGTGCAGGTCTACAATCTTGTCCATGATATCTTTTGACAGCTATTTGTTCTTGACCATATCCTTTGACAGCTATTTGGTCTTGACCATCGTGGTGGAGAGATTGAAATGGAAGATACAGATTCTGTTGGCAGAGGAATCTTTTAAATACATAACAAGCTGATTTGGAGTGTTTACTTAAAGTGACAGGTCTAATTTGGAATCTATATAGGCACATAAACCAATCTGTGGAGCCAGAATTCATGCTGGTTGGTAGGGGATCAAATACCTATTTCACTGACTGAAATTAATATAAATTTATAAAGCAAATTTTTTTCCAGATTTTTTGTGGATATTCTGACTCTATCACAGAGCCTTAATTTTTTTATAAGCAGGCAAACTTACAAAATCAATAGGGGATCAAATTATTTCCCCAACTTGATGTAAGGTGTGGTAATTGTGTCTCTTTTCTGTTCTGTTCTGTTTGTGTTTTTGTTGTTCCTTTAGTAAACTCAGTGTGTTAACAGCAGGTGTCATCACTACTCAACTCAACTCAACTTTATTTATATAGCGCTTTTTACAATTTTCATTGTTACAAAGCAGCTGTACATGAGACACATTGAAAACAAGTATGAATTCTAAAGCAGCCCCCCGGCCAGGCAGATAGTGCAAAACAATATGCAAACGGTGGTGAGGAACCCAAAACTCCCGTCGAGAAAAAAAAACTCAGGGGAACCCAGGCCCAACCAGGGGATTCCAGTTCCCCTCTGGCAAAAGCTGTTGCCTCTGCACAAGCTCAACAGTGCTTGCACAACAAGGCTTAATAAAAATATAAAATTTAAGGATTTAAGATTATCATTAACAATCTAATAGCATTTGAAATGTTGTAGGAAAAACAAAGTTGTCGCGTCCTTTATCCAGCTCTATCCTCTTAGCTCTTGTCAGGTCACCGCTTCCCATTCTCAGCTCTGCCATCAGGTCTGGGCATGAACTGCATCCTGCGGTAACCTTGGAACAAAGAGACAAGACTGGCTGAGAGTAGAGTACTGTTCTGCACTCTTTGATGCAACAAATACATCATTTGTTGTTGGATGTGTTCCTGGTTGATCTAAATAATGCAGCCTAAATTCTCTGAGGATTAATATTATGGAGGTGTAGTCTATGCAAGATTAAAAAGATGAGTCTTTAGTCTAGATTTAAACTGACAGAGTGTGTCTGCTTCCCGGACCGTGCAGGGAAGAATATTCCAAAGTTTATGCGCTAGATATGAAAAAGATCTACCACCTGCACTTGATTTTGAAATTCTAGGTATTACCAACTGACAGAACGCCTGAGAGCGTAATGTACGTGGAGGTCTGTAATACAATAGAAGTTCATTCAAATACTGTGGCGCTAGACCGTGTAAGGCTTTATAGGTAATAAGCAAGATCTTAAAGTTAATGCGATGCTTTATAGGTAACCAGTGCAAGGTTGACAGAACCGGGGTTATATGCTCATACTTTTTTGTACGTGTAAGAACTCGAGCTGCCGCGTTAAGTACACATAGAATACACGTTAAGTACATGTAGAATACATGTTAACTACACGTAGAATACACGTTAAGTACACGTAGAATACACATACTTAACGTGTTGTTGACGTGTTAGATTCGCGCGTTTTTAAACTTCTTGGCTTTCCATTCGCAAACAACACGTACACTACGCATTGTTGAGGTGTTAAAATTCGCACGTTTTTGACCCTCTTAGCTTTCCATATTTACACACGAGCCTGGCCCCGCTTCGCGAGCCTCTGCTATGGAACGCCAGGAGGGCCAAAAACGTGCGTATTTTAACGCGTTGTTTGCGCGTAGAGTACGCGTTGTTTGCGCGTGAAAAATCGACGCGTACTCTACGCGCAAACAACGCGTACTCTACGCGTGACGTCAGACGTCAATTTCGCGTGTTTTTGGCCCATTCGTGATGAGTTCCCATTGGCTGACGAGCGGAAGGGTTAAACCATTACTGTAGGCCTAGGGGGTTGCCTCCCATTTCCGACTCCATGCCATTACAATGCATGTAACATGCGAGAGATCCACTTATCTATTTACGTATCCATTTATCTAATAAGCTATTAGATATAGATGCTTTATAATCTTTTTCATCGTTTATTGCCGGGTCATGTTAGTAGCCGTTTTAGCAGAGAACATTGGTTGATAAAAGACACCATCAACTTAACGGCTCCAGTGGTGTAGGGTTAATTGACGCTGGCCGTGTGCGTTCTATTATTGTGTCTGGGTCAACACAGGATCGAACCCCGCTCGCCGCGAGGACTAATTTTCCTGTAACAATATTTGTTTTAGAAAAACCTCTAGCCACGGTCTTTAGCCCTGTACATTAATACATACGTTTATAATTTGTTAACTTCTTAAATCAGTACATTTATTCATGTTGAATAAGTTATAAAATGTATTGGTAATATTAGGTTTTATATTCTTACTAATTTTCAAACCTTGGCTACGGCCCTTTTTTATTTATTTTCAGTTCGAAAGAATAGGTTTACTTTATTTTCATCAAGTCTGATGAAACGTTAATGTTTTATAATAAAATTTTATTGAAATATAAGATAAATAAATAAAAATTTATAGAAATCCGTTTTTTCTTTAAAAATACATTAAACAAATTTAAAAAAAGAATTGTCCCCCGAACACATAATTTGTAAGCGTAGAAAAATTACTGCTTTCATAAGATAAGCACATGTAGGCCAATCAATAATAGTCACAACAGCTAGCATTAGTGTGGTTTTTAAATGTTTAGAATGAAAAAGGTTTTCATTACTTTTCTTGAATATTAATTTGAACGAATATAACCGGCAAGAATTGTCTCTATACTCCTGTCAGTTGGTAATACCTAGAATTTCAAAATCAAGTGCAGGTAGTAGATCCTTTTCTTATCTAGCACCTAAACCTTGGAAGATTCTTCCCTGCACTGTCTGGGAGGCAGACACACTCTGTCAGTTTAAATCTAGACTAAAGACGCATCTTTTCAATCTTGCATTAACTTCTCTTCCATAATATTAATCCTCAGAGGATCTAGGCTGCAGTATTTAGATCAACCGGAACCAGGAACACTTCCAAAAACACATGATGTACTTATTGCATCAAAGAGTGCAGAACAGAACTCTACTCTCAGCCAGTCTTGTCTCTTTGTTCTCCTGAGATTTTTTTTTCTCAATTGAAGTTTTGCGTACCTCGCCACCGTTTGCATACTGTTTTGCACTATTTGCTTGGCCCTGGGGGTTGCTTTAGAATTCGGAAGATTAACATAATTAATATTGCATATAGAATTTATAGTCAGTTTAATATTTGAGATGTGCTTCTCTCTGCTTCATTTCAAATGTGTGCTTTCACTGTGCGTGTGTGCAAGTGTGTTTGCCTGTGTGCGTCGATGTGTGTAAGTATGTATGCACATTGTGCGTGTGGAGCATTTGTATGTTTGTCTTTTGTGTGTTCACCTTTTTCTTGTTTTTACAGGTGTATGACTTTAGTTTTTTTTCTTGTAGTCAATGTGTCTCATGTACAGCTGCTTTGTAACAATGAAAATTGTAAACAGCGCTATATAAATAAGGTTGAGTTGAGAAGGGAAAATAACTGCATATAGGATCAAATTAGAAACTACCTGGTTGATAATGTCAGACACTGAGTAGCTGCACCCGATGAGATCATAGCAAGATTGACTAACGTGGCCTGTCAAAACTTACACTATGAGTACGCTTGATACGTGCTGATGTTTCAATGTAATGTAGAGCTTGGGAAAATGTGGAGCTCGAGGGGAATATGTAAACTGGACAGAGTGCCTCATTTTGACATTTCTATGCGTCAAAGGATCAAGCAAATGTTTCAATTCAATTCAAGTTTATTTATATAGCGCTTTTCACAATGTGGATTGTTCCAAAGCAGATTTACAGGAGCAAATAAGAAAAACTGAAAAACTCAGAAATGTAAAACATAGCACCATGCATGGTGTTTATAGAACAAGCAAGATCATTCTATTAAATAATATCAAAAAAAAAAAAATTAATGCAGTCTCCCGGTGAGCGAGCCAACACTGCCCTGCTTTAGCGAGGAACCCAAACTCCAATGATTGATTAATGGAGAAAAAAACCTAGGGAGAAACCAGGCTCAGCTGGGAGGGCCAGATCCCCTCTGAGGTGTGATAGCTTGCACTCAGTGACCCCGACCAAAAGCCACCGAGCAAACATCCACGAAGAAGAGGGAGAGCCCATTAAGTCCCACTCGCCGAAACCGTGCAGGTCAAGCCTGGTCCAACTCCTCAATCGTCATCAGAAAACAGAGGAACAACCCCCCAAAAAATGTAATGCCACAATGTTATTTTATTCCTCTGTTGTACAACATCGACCAGAAAACAAGACCAGACAAGATCCACACAGCCCCAACAGATAAAATCCTCCAAACCACAACCGACAAGCCCCCCCCCCACTCCCCACAAACACCCACCCAGCTACCTCCAATCAGGGCCACTGAATGCAGCTATAACTTCAAACTGCTGACATTTGATGTAAGTTTAGCATTAGATACCAAGTATTGTAACTTTAGCATTAATTTGACAAGTAGTCCGCTCTTGATTGGAGATGGAATTGTCTGTGCTGGGAAGGTGAGATGGTCGCCTTTCTATTAGAAGGAGATGGAATTTCCTGAGATGGAGCTGGGATGGTCAGTCAGTCCACAGGCTCTCGCAGGAGGATGGCACGGGATTTTCAACTGTAGCTGGCGTAATCTCCAGTTGGGTATGGGGTTATGACTTTCATTTTGGCCTGGCGGAATCTCTTCCTACCTCGGGATGGGCGGAGGCAGAAAGAGAATAATTAGCGTAGCTGCTGTTCATTAACTACGCATTAAGTGAAGGCTTGGCTGAAAAGATGTGTCTTTAATCTAGATTTTAATTGGGAGAGTGTGTCTGACCCTCGAATAGTATCAGGAAGGCTATTCCAGAGTTTAGGTGCTACGTATGAGAAAGCTTGACCCCCTTTAGTGGATTTAGTTATTCTGTTATCAAAAGAGTTTTGAGATCGTAGAGAGCATTATGGGTTGTAATGTGATAGAAGCTCTGTTAAGTAGATAGGGGCTAAACCATTTAGGGCTTTATAAGTGTGAGAATCTGGATTTCGTCCGTGTCCTCTACAAATATTGCATCTGTGTCTAATACAATATTCACCTATCATATGTATTCATTCATATTAGTATTAGCTTCTATTCACATAATATGTGCCTTACTGTCCTGTTGTTTAACATCGTTGAGAGTTGTATCGTATCTTATGCTGATATAAATATCTGTTGGTCTCCATCTCAAGGTTCCTAATGATGTCAAGGGACAATTGTTTTGATACTGTAATATTGAGTACGTATATTGAATACGTACTTTGTGATCATATCTGATTGTTCAGGAGGAATAAGACTAAACAGAAAGTCTGGTGATTTTCCACTCTGGTGGTTTTATATGACACCTCCTGTTTCAAGCTTATAAATATTAGTCCTTAACAAAATAAACATTGGACTTTGATTGAACAAGCACCTGGTGTCTGTGTCAAACTTTGTCTCCAGGCCTGAAACTCTGTGTGTTCCCTCAACTAGACTCTTCAACCGTAGAATATTGTTTAGACAAGGGGACGTAGAATCCGAATCTTTCAATAAGTAATTTTTTTTTTCTAATCAATACGATACTTAGTGGGTAGCCAGTGAAGCGATGATAAAACTGGGGTTATGTGATCGTATTTTCTTGACCTGGTAAGAACTCTGGCAGCTGCATTCTGAACAAACTGTAGTTTGTTTATTGATAATACAGGACAACAACTAATTAGAGCATTACAGTAGTCAAATCTTGTGGTCACAAATGCATGAATAAGCTTTTCTGCGTCAACATCACATAAAATATTTCGTAATTTGGCAACATTTCTTAGGTGGAAGAAGGCTGTTTTTGTGATATTTGACATGTGCTTTTTAAAAGACAAGTGCCGTCTAATATAACGTCTAGGTCTTTTTTCATTCTAAACATTTAAAAACCACACTAATGCTAGCTGTTGTGACCATTATTGATTGGCCTACATGTGCTTATCTTATGAAAGCAGTAATTTTTCTACGCTTACAAATTATGTGTTCAGGCGACAATTCTTTTTTTAAATTTGTTTAATCTATTTTTAAAGAAAAAACGGATTTCTATAAATTGGTATTTATTTATCTTATATTTCAATAAAATTGTATTATAAAACATTACTTTATTTTCATCAAGTCTGATGAAACTTTAAACCTATTCTTTCTAACTGAAAATAAATTAAAAAGGGCCGTAGCCAAGGTTTGAAAATTAGTAAGAATATAAAACCTAATATTACCAATAAATTTTATAAATTATTCAACATGAATAAATGTACCGATTTAAGAAGTTAACAAATTATAAACGTATGTATTAATGGATAGGGCTTAAAACTGTGGCTAGAGGTTTTCTAAAAAAAAATTGTTACAGGATAATTAGTCCTTGCGGGAAGGGGGCTTCCAGCCTACGTTGACCCAGACACCATAATATAACTTTTGCGGACAGCGTCAAATAACCCTACACCACTGAAACTGATATATAAATTGTATCTTTTATCAATAAATTTTCTATGCTAAAACGGCTACTAACATGACCCGGCAATAAACGTTATCTATATCTAATAGCTTATTAGATAAATGGATACGTAAATAGATAAGTGGATCTTTCGCATGTTACATGCATTGTGATGGCAGGGCGTCAGAAATTGAAGGCAATGCCCCTAGGCCTACAGTAATGGTTTAACCCTTCCGCTCGGCAGCCAATGGGAACTCATCAGGCTTACACGTCCAAACTGGGCAAGTGGCCGGATGGTTCAAAAACACGCGAAATTGACGTCTGACGTCACGCGTAGAGTACGCGTTCTTTGCGCGTAGAGAACGCGTTGTTTGCGCGTAGAGTACGCGTTGTTTGCGCGTAGAGTACGCGTCGATTTTTCACGCGTAGACTACGCGTACTCTACGCGTAAACAACGCGTACTTTACGCGCAAACAACGCGTACTCTACGCGTTGTTAAGGCGTTAAAATACGCACGTTTTTGACCCTCCTGGCGTTCCATAGCTCAGAGTACGCGTTGTTTGCGCGTAGAGAACGCGTTGTTTGCGCGTAGAGTAACGCGTCGATTTTTCACACGTAGACTACGCGTACTCTACGCGCAAACAACGCGTACTCTACGCGCAAACAACGCGTTAAAATACGCAAGTTTTTGGCCCTCCTGGCGTTCCATAGCCGGGCGCCGATCGACGTTAAATTAACGTCACACGTGACTCAAAACGCAAACGTATTAGCTAATATACATAGCTCCTCCTCTTCTGGGTTTGTACGGTCTACGGCAAGTCGGAGGCTCGTGTCATCTCAAATCCATATCGAGCTTAATTTTGTGGAAAACTAAAAATGGAAAGAAATGAAAGAAAAACTCTCTGAAAAGAAAATCACATTACTAATGCAGTATGTAATATGTCAAATTAAGTCAAGTCATGATTAAAGGTACCGTAGTTCACCCCTAAAACGAAATTTCTGTCATGATTTTCCAATGGTCCCCATTGACTTCTATTGTATCAAGAAAAGTCAATGTGGACGAAGGGTTATCTGTTACTAACTTTCTTTCAAATATCTTCTTTTGTGTTTATATGGTTTACACATTATACAGTCATATAGATTTGACAAGTCAAGAGGGTGGGTAACTGATTACAGAATTCTATCTATGTTTATGCGCTTGTTCATACATCTTAATACCTGTGTAGAGGTTAGCACGTTTGGCTTCCAATTGAATATCACGTTTTTGACGGTTTCAAGTCCCGCTTCGACCACTTGGATTTTTACATTGTTGGTCTTGTTATGTTTATCTGTGGCACAGGAATTGTTTATTTATATTTAGACATTTAATTCGTATGGTAAATTTATATAGAAAGTCAGGAATAAGACCTCTTTTTCCACAGCATACTTACAGTATATTCTAAATTTCTCAATCGCATCTGACACCGTACAGACCATACCTGTCAAGTATCCCGTTTTGGCCGGGAAAGTCCCGTATTTTACCCTTCTTTCCCGCCGTCCTCCCGTATTAGTATTTTCCCGTAAATCTCCCGTATTTTAACCTGCGTTATTAAAAAATAATAACACCGGAGTAAAAAATAAAAAAACATTTCCAATCTGAGCTCTGTCACTAGCCTCGCGATAACTGCCATCTGCAGTAGCCTACAGTACTGTATGTGGCAGTTGTCGCGAGGTTAGTGTGTGAGGTCAGATGATGAGTGACAACGCGGGAAAAAAACAAAACCGAGACGGATAATGGACGTAACAACAGTGACGGAAGGCACTCCTGCCAAAAAAGTCAAAACCCTCGTGTAAATACCGCCACCAATGGGACAGCGAATTTAATTTTCTGAAGAGGAGCAGGGTGGGGGACAGTCACGCGTTTTGTAAGTTTTGTATTTAGCATGGTACGAAAGATTGTTACAGAGAATAGGATGACATTAGACAACAGAACTGTTTGCGCTCTACTCTCATGTAAAATGAACCACTCTGGCCCAGCCCACAAATACACTCCTTCCAAAACAGTCTTAAAGAATGCAAAGTCTGCAACAAATGTGTACAATAACTCACTAAAAGAGTAAAGAAAAGTTATGTGAAATAAAAAGAAAAACTGTAAAGGAAAAGCAATATGAAATAAAAAGAATGTGGAATGAAAATAAACTGTAAAGACAAGCAATGTTAAATTAACAGAAAATATGCAAATAAGCCTTTAAATAAATGCTCTTCATATATACCCTTTTCTGTTTTCATTTGGGCTATAACACCTGTTTTAAAATGTAAGGGATACTGGAGTTTGGTTGGGGTGGTGGGCGCCGAAAAATTTCCCTTATTTTCAAATCCAAAACTTGACAGGTATGGTCCAGACAGCCTTGCCAATAGCCTTTCAATAATCAACTTCAGAGGGGATCTGGCCCTCCCGGTTGAGCCTGGTTTCTCCCGAAGTTTTTTTCTCCATTAATCAATCATTGCCCCGTGACCCGAGGTAGTTCGGATAAGCGGTAGAAAATGGAATGGAATGGAATGGAATCAATCATTGGAGTTTGGGTTCCTCGCCACAGCAGGGCAGTGTTGGCCTGCTCACCGGGAGACTGCATTCATTCATTTATTTATTTATTTAGAAATTAGATATTATTTATTAGAATGATCTTACTCGTTGTATAAATACCAAGCACTGTGTTTTAACTTTTCTGTTTTTCCTGTTTGCCCCTGTAAAGCTGCTTTGAAACAATACACATTGTGAAAAGCGCTATATAAATAAACTTGAATTGAATTTAATTGATTCCTGATTTCCCAACGGGGCGTTGAAAAAACACTCCGCGGTGTCATAGCTGATATTTTCGGGTACATTTTACCTTGTTTTTTTAAGTTGCCATTATTACTCATAAAAAGTAGGTAGTGTAGATAGAATGTACCTATTAATACATATTTTAGTTTCGAACCAATGTTTTAAGCAAAATTTTAAGCAACTGATTTTAAGAATCAGTTTTTTACAGTGTAGACTTTTATGAATTAAATTATATTCTTACAGAACTTGTCGGTAGGTTTGACCCCTTTCCAGATACAAAAATAACATGTGATCCACATTTGAATGAGATTAGAATCTGGTTTTGGATTAGAATCTGGATTAAGAAACAACATTTTGAACATGTTTTTTTACAGTAGATCTAGCCTGCTGTCAGGGCTTGTCTAGGATTTCACGGCTATACAAGTAAAACATTGTCAGGACTAAGAACATTTATTAATGGGAACCTGCTCCTGATTGGACGACATCAGTTTACTTTTATTTTCATAAATTCACACGCAGAGATCAAAAACTTCAAGGAGTTTTTTTAATAAGGTTGTTTTGTATTTTTACACTTGCGAAAAGGATTGCTGTTCACCCTCTCCCTTTGTAACCTGAAAATTGAAAATAGCACTTTTAAAAATATCAGTGCTTTAGTTCTGAAGATAAAGGAAATCCATCAAGCATTCAAATGATACAAGGGTGAGTAAAATTTTGCTAATTAAATTTTAAGAAAATGTAAATCAACAATACAACATGATGCATGTTGTATTTTGTACTGCCTCGCGGTAAATGAGCATGTGATTTCTTGATTTTGGCATTTTAATCTTTAAACGAACAAACATTAATTATTGCTATCCACAATGGAATTATTACTACTGTTTTTATTTAGTATTTAGATTTCCAATTGTAAAAATAAAAAGGTTCTCATGTCAAATTCATAGTTTTGTAAAAATGTTTACCCAAAAACAGAAAATTCTCATTACTATCTCACAGTCATGTCATCCCAAATAATGCATACTTTCTTTATCCAATGAAACAATATAATTCTTTAAATATGCCATCACTTTGTGTCCCTGCCCAGGACTAAACCTATAATGTTTTTCTGTTTAGAAAGAATACTTTGCATTGATAAAGACGCCTGCAAAAATAATGGTGTTCAGTCTACTTACCTTACGCTGATTCACAGTTGTAAAAGCATACAACAAAACCGAAAGTATAGGAATTGGTATTACAATTTGGGAAGCCTCCCCATCATCGAAAACAACAGCTCACCTTGACAAATAGTTTATAGCTTAATAAACTCAATAAAACTGAAATGCTGGAATTCTTTTGTGTGAATATTCATTTCTTTTTTGTCCTATTAACAGCTATCGAACATGAAATGGATCCTACCCACCCAGCAAAAAGTCGTCGAAAAGACGTCGAAAAGACGTCAGAGCCAGACGTCCAAACAACGTCGAAATGTGGTTGAAAAGTGAAAGGTGAAACGACGTCTTTTTCGCGTCGTGATAAGACGTCTTTATCCGGTCTTTGAGAAGACGTCTTTTTCGGGTTGTTGAAAGACGTCTATAAAAATTTTTGTCTTTTTCCAGACTTGAATTTAACTTAATTTTAAGCATACAATCATTTATATGTATTCAATATTATAAAGGTGTTGCACTGTGTATTTTTTATAAGTATCAAAACACTTAAAAATTACGTTTTTGTTCTGTACCTAATTTGTACTATGCGATCTCTAATACACGGACACACAAGTAACTCAATTATAGTCACCTGGTTTCCACATTATCAATTAAACTAATTAGGAACCAATCGACTTTGCTATTGACCCAACTATTTAAGATCCATGGGGCTTGATTATTTTACCCATAGCCTAGTGCATACATAATGTCACGAGATTGTGCAGTGATCAGCAGGTGAGTATTGCCCTAAGCTTTTCTGGGCTGAACTATCAGCAGCATTGTATCAAATTGTAACCTGTATATACTATAATATATATATATATATATATATATATATATATATATATATCTTCAATGTTCTACTGTAATGTATGTTCTAAAAGAAGTCTCAATATCTCTTTCCAAATATTGTCCATTATGACATAAGATTGTCATTCAATCTCTCTAAATTTCCTCCTGTTAGTGTGCTCCTGCTGCTTGCTGCTCTTTTATCCAGTGATGGGCTGTTATGTAACTACTGCCCTCTGCAGGTTAGACACAAGAACTGCACCAACATCACCACCACATGCAGGCCTCATGAGCGTTGTTTCTCCAGCAGAGGGCGTTACGGAAGGGTCCATATGCTTTCTGGCCAGGGCTGTGTGGCACAGGAGCTCTGTGGCTTGCATCAAACACTTATGTACATGGGTGTGGGCTACAATGTTACTTCCATGTGTTGCTGTCATAACCTTTGCAATAGTCCCCCTGCAGTGGATAACTCCCTTAAACGGCTGCTTGGGTTTACTGTTGGTCCTGCTAACAATATCACTGACATCGATCCTTTAAATAACTGTCTTGAAATGTAATACTTCATGTGTGTATGTTGACAGGATAGAAGGGTTTTGCATGTGACGTGACAAAAAGTTGCATGATGCCTGGAATTAATAACTTAAACATTTTATTAATACCAGTGTGGCTAGAGCGCATCTTATAATTATAAGCTTGTTTTTAGTTTGGAAACTGATAAGCTTTTTAATAAAAAAAAAATCAAAATTAAAAAAAACAGTTAACAGTTGGATGCATGGTTCAACTAACATTATGACACAATCCCTAATTCCACCATTATGGGATTTCCAGTAATTACAATTCCCAAGCAGCAGTGCATTATTTCATAAGCAACATCGTGCAAATGTTTTATATATAGCACAAGTGTTTCAAATATATTTTTTGTGATTTTCATAATTTTGCATTGTTGCAAAGCAGCCTGTACATAAAACATGTTTCAGAAAAAAAACAACAGAAGCATATAAAATTGGGACAAACTACAAATGTGTATTACGGTATACATTTTAGTTATGTAAATCTTCCATAAAATGTAATCCATGTGCTGCATAAATAAGTGTAGCCCAGTCTGGGAAAAAACAAGTCTTAAAATCTAAGATAACAAGCTTCAAGTTTTCTTATAACAATTCATTTCACTATGATTTGACATTGGCTTACTTGGTCAATGTTAATGGTATATTTGAACAGAATGTTCTTTATATTAATTAGGATGAATAAGATCGCATGCACTGTTGAATGAACATAAACACAAATTAATAACTTTGTATTCAAGCTCTACTGTATTAAATAAGGTGGTAATCCATCTGTTCCTTGTTATGACCTAGTTTGAAAAAGATAATTGAAGTAATCAAGGCGACTACCAACACCTGGTTAATGAGTGTGTACCATATTTAAGTTAGAGGAAATCTCCTCAGTTGGAAAAACTATTTGATGAAATCTAGCAGCAAGAGTGTGGTGTTGAAAATGCTATAAAAAAAAAATGGCATCAATGAAGTCGAAATTGGTGCTTCTCAAACTCTTTAGTATTGCATTTTTAATTCTGTGTCTTCTACCTGGACTGCTGTGTGAAAATCTTCAGTGTTACTTTTGTTCTCCAACGCCTTTCAACAGGACCTGCATGCATGTCATATCAGAATGTGCGCCACAGGAACTGTGCTACTCTGCTGATGGTCGGTTTGGACGTACCTCCGTTCTGTTCACCAAGGGTTGCATGACCAAGAGTGATTGTGTCCGACCTAAAAATTATAAGATCCGTGGAAACAATGTAACATTCACATTCTCGTGCTGTGACTTTCATTACTGTAACTCAAGTCATTGTGTCATATACAGCCACATACTCATACTAACTGCAATTATTGTGAGTATTTCTGTGGTGGGTTGGAGTTGACTTGACTTGTATATTGATGGAAGAAGCAAGGACAGACAACCTCGCTTTTGGATGCATGTCACGAGAAAACGAAAAACCTCCAGGTCATCTGCTACTTTTAAAATATTATATAATGTGAAGTTGTCATCTATGCATTTGTAATGTTTTGACACACTTTAACTAATTAAGGTTTGGTTATAATAAATAATGGTTATGAGTTTAAATCTGCTTTTTGAGGGTGTAATTTTCTGCTATGAACTAAACCTTTTTGTAACCAATGGTTTCTTTTAAAATGAGTTGGCTCTAAAAAGTTCTAATTTGGTTACAGAAACTTCTGAGCTAATCAGAGTTCTAGAAAGATTGTGTTATAAACGCTCTGAGTGAGCGTTTATAAAAACTGATTCTGATCCTTAGCTAAACACACTTTTTCATTATGTCCACAGCCAGTTTGACACAGAATGCAGTTTTCAGTGAAAAGCCCATATCTCTGACTCTCCCAGCACTCGGAATGAGCGTTTATGAAACTGATTCTGTTCCTTAGCTAAATGACCTTTTTCATTATGCACACAGCCAGTTTAACACAGAATGCAGTTTTCAGTGAAAAGCCCATATCTCTGACTCTCCCAGCACTCGGAATGAGCGTTTATGAAACTGGTTCTGTTCCTTAGCTAAATGACCTTTTTCATTATGCACACAGCCAGTTTAACACAGAATGCAGTTTTCAGTGAAAAGCCCATATCTCTGACTCTCCCAGCACTCAGAATGAGCGTTTATGAAACTGATTCTGATCCTTAGCTAAACGCACTTTTTCATTATGTTCCCAGTCAGATTTACACAGAATGTAGTTTTCAGTGAAAAGCCCATATCTCTGACTCTCCCAGCACTCGGAATGAGCATTTATGAAACTGATTCTGTTCCTTAGCTAAATGACCTTTTTCATTATGCACACAGCCAGTTTGACACAGAATGCAGTTTTCAGTGAAAAGCTCATATCTCTGACTCTCCCACCACTCGGAGTGAGCGTTTATAAAAACTGATTCTGATCCTTAGCTAAACGCACTTTTTCATTATGTTCCCAGTCAGATTTACACAGAATGTAGTTTTCAGTGAAAAGCTCATATCTCTGACTCTCCCACCACTCGGAGTGAGCGTTTATAAAAACTGATTCTGATCCTTAGCTAAACGCACTTTTTCATTATGTCCACAGCCAGTTTGACACAGAATGCAGTTTTCAGTGAAAAGCCCATATCTCTGACTCTCCCAGCACTCGGAATGAGCGTTTATGAAACTGATTCTGTTCCTTAGCTAAATGACCTTTTTCATTATGCACACAGCCAGTTTAACACAGAATGCAGTTTTCAGTGAAAAGCCCATATCTCTGACTCTCCCAGCACTCAGAATGAGCGTTTATGAAACTGATTCTGATCCTTAGCTGAACGCACTTTTTCATTATGTCCCCAGTCAGTTTTACACAGAATGCAGATTTCAGTGAAATGCCCATATTTCTGAATCTCCCAGCACTCATAATGAGCGTTTATGAAACTGATTCTGTTCCTTAGCTAAATTACCTTTTTCATTATGCACACGGCCAGTTTGACACAGAATGCAGTTTTCAGTGAAAAGCCCATATTTCTGACTCTCCCAGCACTCGGAATGAGCGTTTATGAAAATGATTCTGATCCTTAGCTAAACGCACTTTTTCATTATGCACACAGCCAGTTTGACACAGAATGCAGTGTCAAACCCAGAACTCAGAATGAGCGTTAATGAAAACTGATTCTGATCCTTAGCTAAACGCACGTTTTCATTATGTCCCAAGTCAGTTTTACACAGAATGCAGATTTTAGTGAAATGCCCATATTTCTGACTCTCCCAGCACTCAGAATGAGCGTTTATGAAAACTGATTCTGATCCTTAGCCAAACTTACTTTTTCATTATGTCCCCAGACAGTTTTACACAGAATGCAGATTTTAGTGAAATGCCCATATTTCTGACTCTCCCAGCACTCAGAATGAGCGTTTATGAAAACTGATTCTGATCCTTAGCCAAACGCACTTTTTCATTATGTCCCCAGACAGTATTACACAGAATGCAGATTTCAGTGAAATGCCCATATTTCTGACTCTCCCAGCACTCAGAATGAGCGTTTATGAAACTGATTCTGATCCATAGCTAAACGCACTTTTTCATAATGCACACAGCCAGTTTGACACAGAATGCAGATTTCAGTGAAATGCCCATATTTCTGAATCTCCCAGCACTCATAATGAGCGTTTATGAAACTGATTCTGTTCCTTAGCTAAATTACCTTTTTCATTATGCACACGGCCAGTTTGACACAGAATGCAGTTTTCAGTGAAAAGCCCATATTTCTGACTCTCCCAGCACTCGGAATGAGCGTTTATGAAAATGATTCTGATCCTTAGCTAAACGCACTTTTTCATTATGCACACAGCCAGTTTGACACAGAATGCAGTGTCAAACCCAGAACTCAGAATGAGCGTTAATGAAAACTGATTCTGATCCTTAGCTAAAAGCCCATATTTCATTATGTCCCCAGACAGTTTGACACAGAATGCAGATTTTAGTGAAATGCCCATATTTCTGACTCTCCTAGCACACAGAATGAGCGTTTATGAAAACTGATTCTGATCCTTAGCTAAACGCACTTTTTCAAAATGCATACAGCCAGTTTGACACAGGATGCTGTTTTCAGTGAAAAGCCCATATCTCTGACTCTCCTAGCACTCGGAATGAGCGATTATGAAAACTGATTCTGATCCTTAGCTAAACGCACGTTTTCATTATGTCCCAAGTCAGTTTTACACAGAATGCAGATTTTAGTGAAATGCCCATATTTCTGACTCTCCCAGCACTCAGAATGAGCGTTTATGAAAACTGATTCTGATCCTTAGCCAAACGCACTTTTTCATTATGTCCCCAGACAGTTTTACACAGAATGCAGATTTTAGTGAAATGCCCATATTTCTGACTCTCCCAGCACTCAGAATGAGCGTTTATGAAACTGATTCTGATCCTTAGCTAAACGCACTTTTTCATAATGCACACAGCCAGTTTGACACAGAATGCAGATTTCAGTGAAATGCCCATATTTCTGACTCTCCCAGCACTCAGAATGAGCGTTAATGAAAACTGATTCTGATCCTCAGCTAAATGCACTTTTTCATTATGTCCCCAGTCAGTTTTACACAGAATGCAGATTTTTGTGAAATGGCCATTTTTCTGACTCTCTCAGCACTCGGAATGAGCGTTTAGGAAAACTGATTCTGATCCTTAGCTGAACGCACTTTTTTATTATGTCCCCAGTCAGTTTTACACAGAATGCAGATTTCAGTGAAATGCCCATATTTCTGAATCTCCCAGCACTCATAATGAGCGTTTATGAAACTGATTCTGTTCCTTAGCTGAATTACCTTTTTCATTATGCACACGGCCAGTTTGACACAGAATGCAGTTTTCAGTGAAAAGCCCATATTTCTGACTCTCCCAGCACTCGGAATGAGCGTTTATGAAAATGATTCTGATCCTTAGCTAAACGCACTTTTTCATTATGCACACAGCCAGTTTGACACAGAATGCAGTTTTCAGTGAAAAGCCCATATTTCTGACTCTCCCAGCACTCGGAATGAGCGTTTATGAAAATGATTCTGTTCCTTAGCTAAACGCACTTTTTCATTATGCACACAGCCAGTTTGACAGAGAATGCAGTTTTCAGTGAAAAGCCCATATCTCTGACTCTCCCAGCACTCAGAATGAGCGTTTATGAAAATGATTCTGTTCCTTAGCTAAACGCACTTTTTCATTATGCACACAGCCAGTTTGACACAGAATGCAGTTTTCAGTGAAAAGCCCATATTTCTGACTCTCCCAGCACTCGGAATGAGCGTTTATGAAAATGATTCTGATCCTTAGCTAAACGCACTTTTTCATTATGCACACAGCCAGTTTGACACAGAATGCAGATTTTAGTGAAATGCCCATATTTCTCACTCTCCTAGCACTCAGAATGAGCGTTAATGAAAAATGATTCTGATCCTTAGCTAAACGCACTTTTTCATTATGTCCACAGTCAGATTTACACAGAATGTAGTTTTCAGTGAAAAGCTCATATCTCTGACTCTCCCACCACTCGGAGTGAGCGTTTATAAAAACTGATTCTGATCCTTAGCTAAACGCACTTTTTCATTATGTCCACAGCCAGTTTGACACAGAATGCAGTTTTCAGTGAAAAGCCCATATCTCTGACTCTCCCAGCACTCGGAATGAGCGATTATGAAAACTGATTCTGATCCTTAGCTAAACGCACTTTTTCATTATGTCCACAGCCAGTTTGACACAGAATGCAGTTTTCAGTGAAAAGCCCATATCTCTGACTCTCCCAGCACTCGGAATGAGCGTTTATGAAACTGATTCTGTTCCTTAGCTAAATGACCTTTTTCATTATGCACACAGCCAGTTTGACACAGAATGCAGTTTTCAGTGAAAAGCTCATATCTCTGACTCTCCCACCACTCGGAGTGAGCGTTTATAAAAACTGATTCTGATCCTTAGCTAAACGCACTTTTTCATTATGCACACAGCCAGTTTGACACAGAATGCAGTTTTCAGTGAAAAGCCCATATTTCTGACTCTCCCAGCACTCGGAATGAGCGTTTATGAAAATGATTCTGATCCTTAGCTAAACGCACTTTTTCATTATGCACACAGCCAGTTTGACACAGAATGCAGATTTTAGTGAAATGCCCATATTTCTCACTCTCCTAGCACTCAGAATGAGCGTTAATGAAAAATGATTCTGATCCTTAGCTAAACGCACTTTTTCATTATGTCCACAGTCAGATTTACACAGAATGTAGTTTTCAGTGAAAAGCTCATATCTCTGACTCTCCCACCACTCGGAGTGAGCGTTTATAAAAACTGATTCTGATCCTTAGCTAAACGCACTTTTTCATTATGTCCACAGCCAGTTTGACACAGAATGCAGTTTTCAGTGAAAAGCCCATATCTCTGACTCTCCCAGCACTCGGAATGAGCGATTATGAAAACTGATTCTGATCCTTAGCTAAACGCACTTTTTCATTATGTCCACAGCCAGTTTGACACAGAATGCAGTTTTCAGTGAAAAGCCCATATCTCTGACTCTCCCAGCACTCGGAATGAGCGTTCATGAAACTGATTCTGTTCCTTAGCTAAATGACCTTTTTCATTATGCACACAGCCAGTTTGACACAGAATGCAGTTTTCAGTGAAAAGCTCATATCTCTGACTCTCCCACCACTCGGAGTGAGCGTTTATAAAAACTGATTCTGATCCTTAGCTAAACGCACTTTTTCATTATGTCCACAGCCAGTTTGACACAGAATGCAGTTTTCAGTGAAAAGCCCATATCTCTGACTCACCCAGAACTCAGAATGAGCGTTAATGAAAACTGATTCTGATCCTTAGCTAAAAGCACTTTTTCATTATGTCCCCAGACAGTTTGACACAGAATGCAGATTTTAGTGAAATGCCCATATTTCTGACTCTCCTAGCACTCAGAATGAGCGTTTATGAAAACTGATTCTGATCCTTAGCTAAACGCACTTTTTCATAATGCACACAGCCAGTTTGACACAGGATGCTGTTTTCAGTGAAAAGCCCATATCTCTGACTCTCCCAGCACTCGGAATGAGCGATTATGAAAACTGATTCTGATCCTTAGCTAAACGCACGTTTTCATTATGTCCCCAGTCAGTTTTACACAGAATGCAGATTTTAGTGAAATGCCCATATTTCTGACTCTCCCAGCACTCAGAATGAGCGTTTATGAAAACTGATTCTGATCCTTAGCCAAACGCACTTTTTCATTATGTCCCCAGACAGTATTACACAGAATGCAGATTTCAGTTAAATGCCCATATTTCTGACTCTCCAAGCACTCAGAATGAGCGTTTATGAAACTGATTCTGATCCTTAGCTAAACGCACTTTTTCATAATGCACACAGCCAGTTTGACACAGAATGCAGATTTCAGTGAAATGCCCATATTTCTGACTCTCCCAGCACTCAGAATGAGCGTTAATGAAAACTGATTCTGATCCTCAGCTAAATGCACTTTTTCATTATGTCCCCAGTCAGTTTTACACAGAATGCAGATTTTTGTGAAATGGCCATTTTTCTGACTCTCTCAGCACTCGGAATGAGCGTTTAGGAAAACTGATTCTGATCCTTAGCTGAACGCACTTTTTCATTATGTCCCCAGTCAGTTTTACACAGAATGCAGATTTCAGTGAAATGCCCATATTTCTGAATCTCCCAGCACTCATAATGAGCGTTTATGAAACTGATTCTGTTCCTTAGCTAAATTACCTTTTTCATTATGCACACGGCCAGTTTGACACAGAATGCAGTTTTCAGTGAAAAGCCCATATTTCTGACTCTCCCAGCACTCGGAATGAGCGTTTATGAAAATGATTCTGATCCTTAGCTAAACGCACTTTTTCATTATGCACACAGCCAGTTTGACACAGAATGCAGTTTTCAGTGAAAAGCCCATATTTCTGACTCTCCCAGCACTCGGAATGACCGTTTATGAAAATGATTCTGTTCCTTAGCTAAACGCACTTTTTCATTATGCACACAGCCAGTTTGACAGAGAATGCAGTTTTCAGTGAAAAGCCCATATCTCTGACTCTCCCAGCACTCAGAATGAGCGTTTATGAAAATGATTCTGTTCCTTAGCTAAACGCACTTTTTCATTATGCACACAGCCAGTTTGACACAGAATGCAGTTTTCAGTGAAAAGCCCATATTTCTGACTCTCCCAGCACTCGGAATGAGCGTTTATGAAAATGATTCTGATCCTTAGCTAAACGCACATTTTCATTATGCACACAGCCAGTTTGACACAGAAAGCAGATTTTAGTGAAATGCCCATATTTCTCACTCTCCTAGCACTCAGAATGAGCGTTAATGAAAAATGATTCTGATCCTTAGCTAAACGCACTTTTTCATTATGTCCACAGTCAGATTTACACAGAATGTAGTTTTCAGTGAAAAGCTCATATCTCTGACTCTCCCACCACTCGGAGTGAGCGTTTATAAAAACTGATTCTGATCTTTAGCTAAACGCACTTTTTCATTATGTCCACAGCCAGTTTGACACAGAATGCAGTTTTCAGTGAAAAGCCCATATCTCTGACTCTCCCAGCACTCGGAATGAGCGATTATGAAAACTGATTCTCATCCTTAGCTAAACGCACTTTTTCATTATGTCCACAGCCAGTTTGACACAGAATGCAGTTTTCAGTGAAAAGCCCATATCTCTGACTCTCCCAGCACTCGGAATGAGCGTTTATGAAAATGATTCTGATCCTTAGCTAAACGCACTTTTTCATTATGCACACAGCCAGTTTGACACAGAATGCAGATTTTAGTGAAATGCCCATATTTCTCACTCTCCTAGCACTCAGAATGAGCGTTAATGAAAAATGATTCTGATCCTTAGCTAAACGCACTTTTTCATTATGTCCACAGTCAGATTTACACAGAATGTAGTTTTCAGTGAAAAGCTCATATCTCTGACTCTCCCACCACTCGGAGTGAGCGTTTATAAAAACTGATTCTGATCCTTAGCTAAACGCACTTTTTCATTATGTCCACAGCCAGTTTGACACAGAATGCAGTTTTCAGTGAAAAGCCCATATCTCTGACTCTCCCAGCACTCGGAATGAGCGATTATGAAAACTGATTCTGATCCTTAGCTAAACGCACTTTTTCATTATGTCCACAGCCAGTTTGACACAGAATGCAGTTTTCAGTGAAAAGCTCATATCTCTGACTCTCCCACCACTCGGAGTGAGCGTTTATAAAAACTGATTCTGATCCTTAGCTAAACGCACTTTTTCATTATGTCCACAGCCAGTTTGACACAGAATGCAGTTTTCAGTGAAAAGCCCATATCTCTGACTCACCCAGAACTCAGAATGAGCGTTAATGAAAACTGATTCTGATCCTTAGCTAAACGCACTTTTTCATTATGCACACAGCCAGTTTGACACAGAATGCAGTGTCAAACCCAGAACTCAGAATGAGCGTTAATGAAAACTGATTCTGATCCTTAGCTAAACGCACGTTTTCATTATGTCCCAAGTCAGTTTTACACAGAATGCAGATTTTAGTGAAATGCCCATATTTCTGACTCTCCCAGCACTCAGAATGAGCGTTTATGAAAACTGATTCTGATCCTTAGCCAAACTTACTTTTTCATTATGTCCCCAGACAGTTTTACACAGAATGCAGATTTTAGTGAAATGCCCATATTTCTGACTCTCCCAGCACTCAGAATGAGCGTTTATGAAAACTGATTCTGATCCTTAGCCAAACGCACTTTTTCATTATGTCCCCAGACAGTATTACACAGAATGCAGATTTCAGTGAAATGCCCATATTTCTGACTCTCCCAGCACTCAGAATGAGCGTTTATGAAACTGATTCTGATCCTTAGCTAAACGCACTTTTTCATAATGCACACAGCCAGTTTGACACAGAATGCAGATTTCAGTGAAATGCCCATATTTCTGAATCTCCCAGCACTCATAATGAGCGTTTATGAAACTGATTCTGTTCCTTAGCTAAATTACCTTTTTCATTATGCACACGGCCAGTTTGACACAGAATGCAGTTTTCAGTGAAAAGCCCATATTTCTGACTCTCCCAGCACTCGGAATGAGCGTTTATGAAAATGATTCTGATCCTTAGCTAAACGCACTTTTTCATTATGCACACAGCCAGTTTGACACAGAATGCAGTGTCAAACCCAGAACTCAGAATGAGCGTTAATGAAAACTGATTCTGATCCTTAGCTAAAAGCCCATATTTCATTATGTCCCCAGACAGTTTGACACAGAATGCAGATTTTAGTGAAATGCCCATATTTCTGACTCTCCTAGCACACAGAATGAGCGTTTATGAAAACTGATTCTGATCCTTAGCTAAACGCACTTTTTCAAAATGCATACAGCCAGTTTGACACAGGATGCTGTTTTCAGTGAAAAGCCCATATCTCTGACTCTCCTAGCACTCGGAATGAGCGATTATGAAAACTGATTCTGATCCTTAGCTAAACGCACGTTTTCATTATGTCCCAAGTCAGTTTTACACAGAATGCAGATTTTAGTGAAATGCCCATATTTCTGACTCTCCCAGCACTCAGAATGAGCGTTTATGAAAACTGATTCTGATCCTTAGCCAAACGCACTTTTTCATTATGTCCCCAGACAGTTTTACACAGAATGCAGATTTTAGTGAAATGCCCATATTTCTGACTCTCCCAGCACTCAGAATGAGCGTTTATGAAACTGATTCTGATCCTTAGCTAAACGCACTTTTTCATAATGCACACAGCCAGTTTGACACAGAATGCAGATTTCAGTGAAATGCCCATATTTCTGACTCTCCCAGCACTCAGAATGAGCGTTAATGAAAACTGATTCTGATCCTCAGCTAAATGCACTTTTTCATTATGTCTCCAGTCAGTTTTACACAGAATGCAGATTTTTGTGAAATGGCCATTTTTCTGACTCTCTCAGCACTCGGAATGAGCGTTTAGGAAAACTGATTCTGATCCTTAGCTGAACGCACTTTTTCATTATGTCCCCAGTCAGTTTTACACAGAATGCAGATTTCAGTGAAATGCCCATATTTCTGAATCTCCCAGCACTCATAATGAGCGTTTATGAAACTGATTCTGTTCCTTAGCTGAATTACCTTTTTCATTATGCACACGGCCAGTTTGACACAGAATGCAGTTTTCAGTGAAAAGCCCATATTTCTGACTCTCCCAGCACTCGGAATGAGCGTTTATGAAAATGATTCTGATCCTTAGCTAAACGCACTTTTTCATTATGCACACAGCCAGTTTGACACAGAATGCAGTTTTCAGTGAAAAGCCCATATTTCTGACTCTCCCAGCACTCGGAATGAGCGTTTATGAAAATGATTCTGTTCCTTAGCTAAACGCACTTTTTCATTATGCACACAGCCAGTTTGACAGAGAATGCAGTTTTCAGTGAAAAGCCCATATCTCTGACTCTCCCAGCACTCAGAATGAGCGTTTATGAAAATGATTCTGTTCCTTAGCTAAACGCACTTTTTCATTATGCACACAGCCAGTTTGACACAGAATGCAGTTTTCAGTGAAAAGCCCATATTTCTGACTCTCCCAGCACTCGGAATGAGCGTTTATGAAAATGATTCTGATCCTTAGCTAAACGCACTTTTTCATTATGCACACAGCCAGTTTGACACAGAATGCAGATTTTAGTGAAATGCCCATATTTCTCACTCTCCTAGCACTCAGAATGAGCGTTAATGAAAAATGATTCTGATCCTTAGCTAAACGCACTTTTTCATTATGTCCACAGTCAGATTTACACAGAATGTAGTTTTCAGTGAAAAGCTCATATCTCTGACTCTCCCACCACTCGGAGTGAGCGTTTATAAAAACTGATTCTGATCCTTAGCTAAACGCACTTTTTCATTATGTCCACAGCCAGTTTGACACAGAATGCAGTTTTCAGTGAAAAGCCCATATCTCTGACTCTCCCAGCACTCGGAATGAGCGATTATGAAAACTGATTCTGATCCTTAGCTAAACGCACTTTTTCATTATGTCCACAGCCAGTTTGACACAGAATGCAGTTTTCAGTGAAAAGCCCATATCTCTGACTCTCCCAGCACTCGGAATGAGCGTTTATGAAACTGATTCTGTTCCTTAGCTAAATGACCTTTTTCATTATGCACACAGCCAGTTTGACACAGAATGCAGTTTTCAGTGAAAAGCTCATATCTCTGACTCTCCCACCACTCGGAGTGAGCGTTTATAAAAACTGATTCTGATCCTTAGCTAAACGCACTTTTTCATTATGTCCACAGCCAGTTTGACACAGAATGCAGTTTTCAGTGAAAAGCCCATATATCTCTGACTCACCCAGAACTCAGAATGAGCGTTAATGAAAACTGATTCTGATCCTTAGCTAAAAGCACTTTTTCATTATGTCCCCAGACAGTTTGACACAGAATGCAGATTTTAGTGAAATGCCCATATTTCTGACTCTCCTAGCACTCAGAATGAGCGTTTATGAAAACTGATTCTGATCCTTAGCTAAACGCACTTTTTCATAATGCACACAGCCAGTTTGACACAGGATGCTGTTTTCAGTGAAAAGCCCATATCTCTGACTCTCCCAGCACTCGGAATGAGCGATTATGAAAACTGATTCTGATCCTTAGCTAAACGCACGTTTTCATTTTGTCCCCAGTCAGTTTTACACAGAATGCAGATTTTAGTGAAATGCCCATATTTCTGACTCTCCCAGCACTCAGAATGAGCGTTTATGAAAACTGATTCTGATCCTTAGCCAAACGCACTTTTTCATTATGTCCCCAGACAGTATTACACAGAATGCAGATTTCAGTTAAATGCCCATATTTCTGACTCTCCAAGCACTCAGAATGAGCGTTTATGAAACTGATTCTGATCCTTAGCTAAACGCACTTTTTCATAATGCACACAGCCAGTTTGACACAGAATGCAGATTTCAGTGAAATGCCCATATTTCTGACTCTCCCAGCACTCAGAATGAGCGTTAATGAAAACTGATTCTGATCCTCAGCTAAATGCACTTTTTCATTATGTCCCCAGTCAGTTTTACACAGAATGCAGATTTTTGTGAAATGGCCATTTTTCTGACTCTCTCAGCACTCGGAATGAGCGTTTAGGAAAACTGATTCTGATCCTTAGCTGAACGCACTTTTTCATTATGTCCCCAGTCAGTTTTACACAGAATGCAGATTTCAGTGAAATGCCCATATTTCTGAATCTCCCAGCACTCATAATGAGCGTTTATGAAACTGATTCTGTTCCTTAGCTAAATTACCTTTTTCATTATGCACACGGCCAGTTTGACACAGAATGCAGTTTTCAGTGAAAAGCCCATATTTCTGACTCTCCCAGCACTCGGAATGAGCGTTTATGAAAATGATTCTGATCCTTAGCTAAACGCACTTTTTCATTATGCACACAGCCAGTTTGACACAGAATGCAGTTTTCAGTGAAAAGCCCATATTTCTGACTCTCCCAGCACTCGGAATGAGCGTTTATGAAAATGATTCTGTTCCTTAGCTAAACGCACTTTTTCATTATGCACACAGCCAGTTTGACAGAGAATGCAGTTTTCAGTGAAAAGCCCATATCTCTGACTCTCCCAGCACTCAGAATGAGCGTTTATGAAAATGATTCTGATCCTTAGCTAAACGCACTTTTTCATTATGCACACAGCCAGTTTGACACAGAATGCAGATTTTAGTGAAATGCCCATATTTCTCACTCTCCTAGCACTCAGAATGAGCGTTAATGAAAAATGATTCTGATCCTTAGCTAAACGCACTTTTTCATTATGTCCACAGTCAGATTTACACAGAATGTAGTTTTCAGTGAAAAGCTCATATCTCTGACTCTCCCACCACTCGGAGTGAGCGTTTATAAAAACTGATTCTGATCCTTAGCTAAACGCACTTTTTCATTATGTCCACAGCCAGTTTGACACAGAATGCAGTTTTCAGTGAAAAGCCCATATCTCTGACTCTCCCAGCACTCGGAATGAGCGATTATGAAAACTGATTCTGATCCTTAGCTAAACGCACTTTTTCATTATGTCCACAGCCAGTTTGACACAGAATGCAGTTTTCAGTGAAAAGCCCATATCTCTGACTCTCCCAGCACTCGGAATGAGCGTTTATGAAAATGATTCTGATCCTTAGCTAAACGCACTTTTTCATTATGCACACAGCCAGTTTGACACAGAATGCAGATTTTAGTGAAATGCCCATATTTCTCATTCTCCTAGCACTCAGAATGAGCGTTAATGAAAAATGATTCTGATCCTTAGCTAAACGCACTTTTTCATTATGTCCACAGTCAGATTTACACAGAATGTAGTTTTCAGTGAAAAGCTCATATCTCTGACTCTCCCACCACTCGGAGTGAGCGTTTATAAAAACTGATTCTGATCCTTAGCTAAACGCACTTTTTCATTATGTCCACAGCCAGTTTGACACAGAATGCAGTTTTCAGTGAAAAGCCCATATCTCTGACTCTCCCAGCACTCGGAATGAGCGATTATGAAAACTGATTCTGATCCTTAGCTAAACGCACTTTTTCATTATGTCCACAGCCAGTTTGACACAGAATGCAGTTTTCAGTGAAAAGCTCATATCTCTGACTCTCCCACCACTCGGAGTGAGCGTTTATAAAAACTGATTCTGATCCTTAGCTAAACGCACTTTTTCATTATGTCCACAGCCAGTTTGACACAGAATGCAGTTTTCAGTGAAAAGCCCATATCTCTGACTCACCCAGAACTCAGAATGAGCGTTAATGAAAACTGATTCTGATCCTTAGCTAAAAGCACTTTATCATTATGTCCCCAGACAGTTTGACACAGAATGCAGATTTTAGTGAAATGCCCATATTTCTGACTCTCCTAGCACTCAGAATGAGCGTTTATGAAAACTGATTCTGATCCTTAGCTAAACGCACTTTTTCATAATGCACACAGCCAGTTTGACACAGGATGCTGTTTTCAGTGAAAAGCCCATATCTCTAACTCTCCCAGCACTCGGAATGAGCGATTATGAAAACTGATTCTGATCCTTAGCTAAACGCACGTTTTCATTATGTCCCAAGTCAGTTTTACACAGAATGCAGATTTTAGTGAAATGCCCATATTTCTGACTCTCCCAGCACTCAGAATGAGCGTTTATGAAAACTGATTCTGATCCTTAGCCAAACGCACTTTTTCATTATGTCCCCAGACAGTATTACACAGAATGCAGATTTCAGTTAAATGCCCATATTTCTGACTCTCCAAGCACTCAGAATGAGCGTTTATGAAACTGATTCTGATCCTTAGCTAAACGCACTTTTTCATAATGCACACAGCCAGTTTGACACAGAATGCAGATTTCAGTGAAATGCCCATATTTCTGACTCTCCCAGCACTCAGAATGAGCGTTAATGAAAACTGATTCTGTTCCTTAGCTAAATGACCTTTTTCATTATGCACACGGCCAGTTTGACACAGAATGCAGTTTTCAGTGAAAAGCCCATATCTATGACTCACCCAGCACTCAGAATGAGCGTTAATGAAAACTGATTCTGATCCTTAGCTGAACGCACTTTTTCATTATGTCCCCAGTCAGTTTTACACAGAATGCAGATTTCAGTGAAATGGCCATATTTCTGACTCTCCCAGCACTCAGAATGAGCGTTTATGAAAATGATTCTGTTCCTTAGCTAAACGACCTTTTTCATTATGCACACAGCCAGTTTGACACAGAATGCAGTTTTCAGTGAAAAGCCCATATTTCTGACTCTCCCAGCACTCGGAATGAGCGTTTATGAAAATGATTCTGATCCTTAGCTAAACGCACTTTTTCATTATGCACACAGCCAGTTTGACACAGAATGCAGGTTTTAGTGAAATGCCCATATTTCTGACTCTCCTAGCACTCAGAATGAGCGTTAATGAAAACTGATTTTGATCCTTAGCCTAAACGCACTTTTTCATTATGCACACAGCCAGTTTGACACAGAATGCTGTTTTCAGTGAAAAGCCCATATCGCTGAATCTCCTAGAACTCGGAATGAGCGTTTATGGAAACTGATTCTGAACCTTAGATAAACGCACTTTTTCATAATGCACACAGCCAGTTTGACACAGAATGCAGTTTTCAGTGAAAAGCCCATATCTCTAACTCTCCCAGCACTCGGAATGAGCGTTTATGAAAATGATTCTGATCCTTAGCTAAACGCACTTTTTCATTATGTCCCCTGTCAGTTTTACACAGAATGCAGATTTTAGTGAAATGCCCATATTTCTGACTCTCGCAGCACTCAGAATGAGCGTTTATGAAAACTGATTCTGATCCTTAGCTAAACGGACTTTTTCATTATGTCCCCAGTCAGATTTACACAGAATGTAGTTTTCAGTGAAAAGCTCATATCTCTGACTCTCGCAGCACTCGGAATAAGCGTTTATGAAAACTGACTCTGATCCTTAGCTAAACGCACTTTTTCATAATGCACACAGCCAGTTTGACTAAGAATGCTTTTTTCAGTGAAAAGCCCATATCTCTGAATCTCCCAGCACTCGGAATGAGCGTTTATGAAACTGGTTCTGATCCTTAGCTAGACGCACTTTTTCATTATGTCCCCAGACAGTTTTACACAGAATGCAGATTTCAGTGAAATGCCCATATTTCTGACTCTCCCAGCACTCGGAGTGAGCGTTTATAAAAACTGATTCTGATCCTTAGCTAAACGCACTTTTTCATTATGCACACAGCCAGTTTTACACAGAATGCAGATTTTAGTGAAATGCCCATATATCTGACTCACCCAGCACTCGGAATGAGCGTTTATGAAAACTGATTCTGATCCTTAGCTAAACGCACTTTTTCACTATGCACACAGCCAGTTTGACACAGAATGCTGTTCAGTGAAAAGCCCATATCTCTAACTCTCCCAGCACTCAGAATGAGCGTTAATGAAAACTGATTCTGATCCTTATCTAAACGCACTTTTTCATTATGTCCACAGCCAGTTTGACACAGAATGCTGTTCAGTGAAAAGCCCATATCTCTGACTCTCCCAGCTCTCGGAATGAGCGTTTATGAAACTGATTCTGTTCCTTAGCTAAATTACCTTTTTCATTATGCACACAGCCAGTTTTACACAGAATGCAGATTTTAGTGAAATGCCCATATATCTGACTCACCCAGCACTCGGAATGAGCGTTTATGAAAACTGATTCTGATCCTTAGCTAAACGCACTTTTTCACTATGCACACAGCCAGTTTTACACAGAATGCTGTTCAGTGAAAAGCCCATATCTCTGAATCTCCCAGCACTGGGAATGAGCGTTTTTGAAAATGATTCTGATCCTTATCTAAACGCACTTTATCATTTTGTCCCCAGTCAGTTTTACATAGAATGCAGATTTTAGTGAAATGCCCATATTTCTGTCTCTCCTAGCACTCAGAATGAGCGTTAATGAAAACTGATTCTGATCCTTAGCTAAACGCACTTTTTCATAATGCACACAGCCAGTTTGACACAGAATGCACTTTAAAGTGAAAAGCCCATATTTCTGACTCTCCCAGCACTGGGAATGAGCGTTTTTGAAAATGATTCTGATCCTTAGCTAAACGCACTTTTTCATTATGCACACAGCCAGTTTGACACAGAATGCAGATTTTAGTGAAATGCCCATATTTCTGACTCTCCTAGCACTCAGAATGAGCGTTAATGAAAACTGATTTTGATCCTTAGCCTAAACGCACTTTTTCCATTATGCACACAGCCAGTTTGACACAGAATGCTGTTTTCAGTGAAAAGCCCATATCGCTGAATCTCCTAGAACTCCGAATGAGCGTTTATGAAAACTGATTCTGATCCTTAGCTAAACGCACTTTTTCATAATGCACACAGCCAGTTTGACACAGAATGCAGTTTTCAGTGAAAAGCCCATATCTCTAACTCTCCCAGCACTCGGAATGAGCGTTTACGAAAATGATTCTGATCCTTAGCTAAACGACCTTTTTCATAATGCACACAGCCAGTTTTACACAGAATGCAGATTTCAGTGAAATGCCCATATTTCTGACTCTCCCACACTCATAATGAGCGTTTATGTAAACTGATTCTGATCCTTATCTAAACGCACTTTTTCATTATGTCCACAGCCAGTTTGACACAGAATGCAGTTTTCAGTGAAAAGCCCATATCTCTGACTCTCCCAGCACTCGGAATGAGCGTTTATGAAACTGATTCTGTTCCTTAGCTAAATGACCTTTTTCATTATGCACACAGCCAGTTTAACACAGAATGCAGTTTTCAGTGAAAAGCCCATATCTCTGACTCTCCCAGCACTCGGAATGAGCGATTATGAAAACTGATTCTGATCCTTAGCTAAACGCACTTTTTCATTATGTCCACAGCCAGTTTGACACAGAATGCAGTTTTCAGTGAAAAGCCCATATCTCTGACTCTCCCAGCACTCGGAATGAGCGTTTATGAAACTGATTCTGTTCCTTAGCTAAATGACCTTTTTCATTATGCACCACAGCCAGTTTGACACAGAATGCAGTTTTCAGTGAAAAGCTCATATCTCTGACTCTCCCACCACTCGGAGTGAGCGTTTATAAAAACTGATTCTGATCCTTCCCAGCTAACAATTTTACGTTATAAAAACGTTCCTGTAACGTTTCAATTAAGTTTTAAAAACGTTTATGTTCTAACGTTCTTAGAACGTTCAAAACGTCCAGTTTTTTAGACGTTGTATTAACGTTATTGTTTGGTTATAAGAACGTTATTCAAAACGTTTTTAGAACGGTTCCATTTGTTGTTATATTAATGTTCTAAGAACGTTTTTAAAAACGTTATAAAAACATTCCATTTGCCATTATAACAATGTTCTAAGAACGTTTTTAAAACGTTCCATTTGCCATTATATGAATGTTCTAAGAACGTTTTCCTAACGTTCACATTAAGTTTTAAAAACGTTTATGTTCTAACGTTCTTAGAACGTTCAAAACGTCCAGTTTTTTAGACGTTGTATTAACGTTATTGTTTGGTTATAAGAACGTTATTCAAAACGTTTTTAGAACGGTTCCATTTGTTGTTATATTAATGTTCTAAGAACGTTTTTAAGAACGTTATAAAAACATTCCATTTGCCATTATAACAATGTTCTAAGAACGTTTTTAAAACGTTCACATTAAGTTTTAAAAACGTTTATGTTTTAACGTTCTAAGAACGTTCAAAACGTCCAGTTTTTTAGACGTTGTATTAACGTTATTGTTTGGTTATAAGAACGTGATTCAAAACGTTTTTAGAACGGTTCCACTTGTTGTTATGTTAATGTTCTAAAAATGTTTTTAAAAACGTTATAAAAACATTCCATTTGCCATTATAACAATGTTCTAAGAACGCTTTCCTAACGTTCACATTAAGTTTTAAAAACGTTAATGTTTTAACGTTCTAAGAACGTTCAAAACGTCCAGTTTTTTAGACGTTGTATTAACGTTATTGTTTGGTTATAAGAACGTTATTCTAAAGTTTTTAGAACGGTTCCATTTGTTGTTATATTAATGTTCTAAGAACGTTTTTAAAGACGTTTTAAAAACATTCCATTTGCCATTATAAAAACGTTCTAAGAACGTTCCATTTTCCATTATAGTAATGTTCCAAGAACGTTTTTAAAATGTTATTAAAACGTTCCATTTGCCATTATATTAATATTTTAAGAACGTTTTCCTAACGTTCACATAAAGTTTTAAAAACGTTTATGTTTGAACATTCAAAACGTCCAGTTTTATAATCATTGTATTAACGTTATTGTTTGGTTGTAAGAACGTTATTCAAACGTTCCATTTTGCAATCATATTAATGTTCTAAGAACGTTTTCCTACAGTTCACAGTTAATTATAAAAACAATATGTTTAAACATTCTTGGAACGTTCAAAACTACCAGTTTTAAAACATTGTATTAACGTTATTGTTTGGTTATAAGAAAGTTATTAAAATCTTTTAAGAACGTTCCAGTCTCTTGTTATAAAAATGTTCTAAGAACGTTATATAAAACATTAGGAAACTAAAAATACTATTCCGGTTCTTTGTAGCAACAGCAAACAATACATTGTATGGGTCAAATGTATAGATACTATGGATACAAAATCAATGACATGTACAAAGAATCAATTAAATGTATACTTTATATTTTAGTTAAATTCAGTTTATAATATAATTAACTTGCAGATCAAACAGTATTTCCAGTTCACATCAATATAAAACATGAAAAACAATCAAAACAAAACAAAATCAAGAACTTTAAGATTTTTAAATGGATTTAAATTATTCAAAATATTTAGAACATTCATAAAAAAAGGTAGACATGGCAATATTTTTTCATGAAAACAGCTTAAACACTTAAATCTAAAACATAGACAAAAAATAAAAAAAACAAATATTTAAAGATGCAGAGAAATATTTTAAGATGCAGAGATGTATTATACATGACAAAAGTTTTTAAGGATGTCACTGTGACTCCATGTCAGCTTCAATCAACGGGACATCTTAGTGGACCTAAGCTTCAGATAATGTCGGGAGATACTGGAACGACAAAAAGACAACAGTATTGTAAGTGGAAGTTCACCCACAAATCAATTTTGTGTGATTTTTTACTCACCCAGATGACGTTAAACAGGTTTAGACAACTTCCGGCTTCTTTGGAGCACAAATGAAGATATTTAGGTGACATCAGAGAGACTTCCAGGCCTCCTCATAGACATCATGGTGTCAGTTTTGGCCAAAGTCCAGCAAAGTACTAAATACATTGTTAAATTGGTCCACCCGTGCATAGTGGCTCAGTTGAATTTTTTGAAGCGACAAGAATGCTTTATGTTTGAAAAACAAACCAAACTACCGTTTTGTGTCAGTGTCTGACGAATGTCAGTGTATGCCACGCGTTCACAAGAGCACTTCTTCTGCATGAAGAAACACAGAGTTGCGCTTCCGTGTTATGAGTAAGAATGCCCAATAGGGGCAATCCCCATGCGTTGTTCGGCACACAAACCTCAATGTGCTCTCATCCAAGAAGAAGAAGATGAAGAAGTGCTCTTGTGAATACACTGAAAAGACAGAGGAGAATATATTGATTAAATCTGTATTTTGGTGTGTTGTTCGCACATAAAGCATTCTCATCGCTTCAAAAAATTTCAACTGAGCCACAATGCACGGGTGGACCAATTTGATGATGTCTGTAGTACTTTTCTGGACCTTAGCAAAACTGACACCATGATGTCTATGAGGAGGCCTGGAAATTTCTCGGATGTCACCTAAATATCTTTATTTGTAGTCCAAAGATGCCGGAAGTTGTATAAACATGTTTAACGTCATGTGGGTGAGTAAAAAAAAAAAAAATCACACAAAGTATAATTTTGGTTGAACTTCTCCTTTAAGTGAGGTGAGATTTAGTATAAAATAACTGGAACACTGTAGTTGCTCATGCAGAAGATCTTATAAAAAAGGAGCGAATATTTTTTTTTATTGTTTAAGTATTATGAACTAATGATTAGTCAGAGTTATGGACAGGTGTTCCTTTAAGTTAGTATTTGAAGAGTATGCTCCAAAATGAGATAACAATAATTCCAAAATAAAGTTATGTTTAAAAAAAATTATTGTTCATTCCAATTGAGTGATATCAATCAAACTGCAGTTTGTTTGTTTTGATTTAAGACATACTAACTCAAAAAATACAGCTAACTAACACAATGAAACATAATAAAAAAACATGATTTTTGAAAATTGAAAACCAAACTCTTCATTTGTATTTACAACTAATATTCAAACACTGAGCATTACTGCATCAATATAGTCTTGCTATTGTATCGTTAAAAATATTATTTATTGACAAGAGTTTCAATTTTCTACCTTGCGCAAAATAATATTTTAAAGACATTTTTAACATGGCAAATATTGAAAATAATTGAATTTAAATATAAAAAATAATTTAAATAAATAAAAAAACTAAAAGGGGGGAACAAAATGGTCATACCCAGTCCCGGTCAGACTCCATGAGGGATATATTTTGTAAAATTGCCACTGTTAAAGAAATGAGAAAAAACAGACAAATTAATTAATCTGAAAATAAAACAAGCCTGATGCGTTATAGTGAAAAATATTCTGATAATTTGACAGTTGGTTTGATAACTTTATCTGAAACGGTGGCAGAGTTAAATTAATTGAAGTACATCATATTAAACATAAAAACATGGATTCAGTACCGTATATGAAAACATAATACGCGCAAATGCCTAAATGTCTAATGAATATCAAACGTCAAACTAACTTTAACGCTTTGGGTAAAATTGCGCGTCTTGTTCATCCGGTCATCTAATCTTAGCCCAGTGAAGGCAACGTCGCTACTGGAGTGCCGCGCTAGCAGAGTTTAACTCGATCCAACCCTTATCAAACACAAGTCTTGCTTTCTGGGTTAATAACGTTAATCCCGAATACACAGATGAGCTTTTTATGGTGTGTTATATTAAGGTTGGAGCTATAAACTCTAACGCGGCCCTCCAGGACCGACGATGCTCTTAGCCGATTTGGTTTGAATATCAAGAAAGTGGTCCAACGAAAAACATTTCGATAAATCAAAAGAGTGAACTAAATGTTCGGGAAAACATCGCCTTAGCAAAAACATTTATCAACGACATTCGACTGTATTCCTTAGTTGTAAATAACGTTAGCCTATAGCTAACAGCTCTGTGAATAACGGCCGCAGTTTTCGAGATAATTCAATCCTACGGTTAACCCAATCATAACCTCATTAAAACAATAGTAACTGCTGCAAAACTAAGATGATCAACATTGTTATTAATGTATTTTTCATAGAATCAGCAAAGGTCTCTATGCTTACCTGGAAGTCGAAGTAGCTCTGAAGTCGTCCGTCCGTTAGTCCCGCTGTTTGAAAACGCACGTGGTGTGCTCTCTTAAACCACGCCCATACTATCACGGTCATCAGCATCGTTAATCCTTGAAAGTTTTTCATATGTATTTATATTTTTTAAATTAATGTACATTTATAAGATTATATTTGGTATTATACTGCCTTTGTATCAAATTACAAGAAAAAAAACTAGTTAATGCTAATGTGGGGGTGTTTCTTATGCAGCTTCTGTAAACTTGATTTCATTCTCTCTGCTGACTGCATTCAGTTCTATATTTTTTCCTATTTTGTGGCTATTTTTGGCTATTTGAGCAAATGGGAATGGAAAAAAATAATTTGTGGTACTCTCCCATTCACTACAACTTCCGCTGCTGAGAAATGTTGTGGAGTTTGAATAAGTAGTTTTGAGAATTGTATTTCGGATCAGAAATATGAGCAAAAATGAGCGAAAAAAATCTCCTGACAGATTCGCTTAATAGGACTAGTTGGTATAATCGCATTACAGCACAGTTGAATTGCCCAATAAGACATTTCCCATGCCTTATACAGAGGGAAGCAGTCAAGAATATGAATAGAGGAAAGGATGTCTGAGATTGTACTGGTTCGTCAGGTAGCCATCCTCTGTGTCTGGTCATAAATGATTATAATACATAGCATACTTACCTTTCCTTGTCATTATCAGAGAGACATCTCATGAGTTGTGTGTCCCAATTTCATCACAATACCATGCCTTTTGGTGAGGTGTTGCTGATAGTGCCCTTTGTATGGTTCCCATCAATGCGACACATCGTCAGTTGTGCACCTCAGCCTCATTGGGTGTTTCAGCCCTTTATCACAAGACACCCTCAGCCAAGGTAGGCCCACCACAGATTAATCAGACCTGGGTGTGTTGCGCATTGTTACAAGGTCATCTGGCAGAAGCAGTGTGCAGCTATCACAGCAGCTCAAAGGCACCACAGTCGTTTCCTGGCGGCCCTGAGAAATCGAACCGGCAATCTTCTAGTCACGATTCCGACTCTCTAACCATTAGGCCAAGACTACCCAAACCGTTAATGCGCGCTCAGTCCCCCACAGTCCTGTATGGCATACCATTACAACACATTACCAAAATGAACGCAACCAAATACACCAAACCATTGGCTAAGGCTGTTAAAGCCCCTCTGGCTCCGTTAATGTTAGCTCAGACCTCCTGGTCCCATATGGCATCATAAAACAACACTATTTTTTTATGTGGTCACTTGGCAGCCCATATTCCGTCATTCTGTTTCAACCAGAGCCAGTGGCCTAACTCGCAACGAGAGTGGCAAGTTCTTTGACTAGTGTTCGTTTGGTCTTTCCTCTGATCCCCACTTTCTTAAGCAGCCTTATAGTGGAATTGGAAACACAGCCCCTGTAGCCCACTTCCACCGGGGAAAACTTTCGATGTCCAGCTCCGATCTTCAGCCTTCGCTGACAAGTTGGCATTAGATTCTTTCTTTCAAATGCTTTGTTAATGACCTCATCCCAAGGTACAGACACCTCAACTATGAGGACTGTCCTGGCGCTGCACCACAGAACCAAGTCCGGCTGATCGATGGCACTCATTGCTAATGTTTTTTGAATGTCCCCCTAACAATGCAATTATAGCTTTGGTAATGCTTATCCCAACCTGCAAAAAGTCGTCAAAAAGACGTCTGGTGGTGGGTTTCTAAGTTTTTAGAACATTACATTAAAAACGCAAAGGTAACGTTTTTAATCGAAATGTTTTTAGAACGTTTCGCTAACAATGCAACTATAACGTTTTTAATGCTAACGTTTTAAGAACATTACATTAACAAGGCAAAGGTAACGTTTTCAAAGCAAATGTTTTTGGAACGTTTTGCTAACAATGCAACTATAACGTTTTTGATGCTAACGTTTTAAGAACATTACATTAACAACGCAAAGGTAATGTTTTCAATGCTAATGTTTTAAGAACGTTTAGCTAACAATGCAACTATAACGTTTTTAAAGCTAACGTTTTAAGAACGTTACATTAACAACGCAAAGGTAACGTTTTCAAAGCAGATGTTTTTTGAACGTTTTGCTATCAATGCAACTATAACGTTCTTGATGCTAACGTTTTAAGAACATTAAATTAACAACGCAAAGGTAACGTTTTCAATGCTAATGTTTTTAGAACGTTTTGCTTACAATGCAACTATAACGTTTTTAATCTTAACGTTTTAAGAACGTTACATTAACAACGCAAAGGTAACGTTTTCAATGCTAAAGTTTTTAGAACGTTTAGCTAACAATGCAACTATAACGTTTTTAATGCTAACGTTTTAAGAACTTTACATTAACAACGCAAAGGTAACGTTTTCAATGCTAATGTTTTAAGAACGTTTAGCTAACAATGCAACTATAACGTTTTTAATGCTAACGTTTTAAGAACATTACATTAACAACGCAAAGGTAACGTTTTCAATGCTAATGTTTTTAGAACGTTTTGCTAAGAATGCAACTATAACGTTTTTAATGCTAACGTTTTAAGAATGTTACATTAACAACGCAAAGGTAACGTTTTCAAAGCAGATGTTTTTTGAACGTTTTGCTAACAATGCAACTATAACGTTTTTGATGCTAACGTTTTAAGAACATTACATTAATAACGCAAAGGTAACGTTTTCAATGCTAATGTTTTTAGAACGTTTTGCTAACAATGCAACTATAACGTTTTTAATGCTAACGTTTTAAGAACATTACATTAACAACGCAAAGGTAACGTTTTCAATGCTAATGTTTTTAGAACGTTTTGCTAAGAATGCAACTATAACGTTTTTGATGCTAACGTTTTAAGAATGTTACATTAACAACGCAAAGGTAACGTTTTCAAAGCAGATGTTTTTTTAACGTTTTGCTAACAATGCAACTATAACGTTTTTGATGCTATCGTTTTAAGAACATTACATTAATAACGCAAAGGTAACGTTTTCAATGCTAATGTTTTTAGAACGTTTTGCTAACAATGCAACTATAACGTTTTTTATCTTAACGTTTTAAGAACGTTGCATTAACAACGCAAAGGTAACGTTTTCAATGCTAATGTTTTTAGAACGTTTTGCTAACAATGCAACTATAACGTTTTTAATTCTAACGTTTTAAGAATGTTACATTAACAACGCAAAGGTAACGTTTTCAAAGCAGATGTTTTTTGAACGTTTTGCTAACAATGCAACTATATCGTTTTTGATGCTAACGTTTTAAGAACATTACATTAATAACGCAAAGGTAACGTTTTCAATGCTAATGTTTTTAGAACGTTTTGCTAACAATGCAACTATAACGTTTTTAATGCTAACGTTTTAAGAACGTTTATAAATTGCAGATAACGTTAAGAAAACGTTCTACAAACGTTATTTCAAGAACATTTTTGATAACTTTGAGGGAACCTTCAGAGAACGTTAGCCAAAGTTACGGGAACGTTCCCTGTCAGCTGGGTTAGCTAAACGCACTTTTTCATTATGTCCACAGCCAGTTTGACACAGAATGCAGATTTTAGTGAAATGCCCATATTTCTGACTCTCCTAGCACTCAGAATGAGTGTTTATGAAAACTGATTCTGATCCTTAGCCAAACGCACTTTTTCATAATGCACACAGCCAGTTTGACACAGGATGCTGTTTTCAGTGAAAAGCCCATATCTCTGACTCTCCCAGCACTCGGAATGAGCGATTATGAAAACTGATTCTGATCCTTAGCTAAACGCACGTTTTCATTATGTCCCAAGTCAGTTTTACACAGAATGCAGATTTTAGTTAAATGCCCATATTTCTGACTCTCCCAGCACTCAGAATGAGCGTTTATGAAAACTGATTCTGATCCTTAGCCAAACGCACTTTTTCATTATGTCCCCAGACAGTATTACACAGAATGCAGATTTCAGTGAAATGCCCATATTTCTGACTCTCCAAGCACTCAGAATGAGCGTTTATGAAACTGATTCTGATCCTTAGCTAAACGCACTTTTTCATAATGCACACAGCCAGTTTGACACAGAATGCAGATTTCAGTGAAATGCCCATATTTCTGACTCTCCCAGCACTCAGAATGAGCGTTAATGAAAACTGATTCTGTTCCTTAGCTAAATGACCTTTTTCATTATGCACACGGCCAGTTTGACACAGAATGCAGTTTTCAGTGAAAAGCCCATATATCTGACTCACCCAGCACTCGGAATGAGCGTTTATGAAAATGATTCTGATCCTTAGCTAAACGCACTTTTTCATTATGCACCCAGCCAGTTTGACACAGAATGCAGATTTAAGTGAAATGCCCATATTTCTGACTCTCCTAGCACTCAGAATGAGCGTTAATGAAAACTGATTTTGATCCTTAGCCTAAACACACTTTTTCATTATGCACACAGCCAGTTTGACACAGAATGCAGTTTTCAGTGAAAAGCCCATATCGCTGAATCTCCTAGAACTCGGAATGAGCGTTTATGGAAACTGATTCTGATCCTTAGCTAAACGCACTTTTTCATAATGCACACAGCCAGTTTGACACAGAATGCAGTTTTCAGTGAAAAGCCCATATCTCTAACTCTCCCAGCACTCGGAATGAGCGTTTATGAAAATGATTCTGATCCTTAGCTAAACGCACTTTTTCATTATGTCCCCTGTCAGTTTTACACAGAATGCAGATTTTAGTGAAATGCCCATATTTCTGACTCTCGCAGCACTCAGAATGAGCGTTTATGAAAACTGATTCTGATCCTTAGCTAAACGCACTTTTTCATTATGTCCCCAGTCAGATTTACACAGAATGTAGTTTTCAGTGAAAAGCTCATATCTCTGACTCTCCCACCACTCGGAGTGAGCGTTTATAAAAACTGATTCTGATCCTTAGCTAAACGCACTTTTGCATTATGTCCACAGCCAGTTTGACACAGAATGCAGTTTTCAGTGAAAAGCCCATATCTCTGACTCTCCCAGCACTCGGATTGAGCGTTTATGAAACTGATTCTGTTCCTTAGCTAAATGACCTTTTTCATTATGCACACAGCCAGTTTAACACAGAATGCAGTTTTCAGTGAAAAGCCCATATCTCTGACTCTCCCAGCACTCGGAATGAGCGATTATGAAAACTGATTCTGATCCTTAGCTAAACGCACTTTTTCATTATGTCCACAGCCAGTTTGACACAGAATGCAGTTTTCAGTGAAAAGCCCATATCTCTGACTCTCCCAGCACTCGGAATGAGCGTTTATGAAACTGATTCTGTTCCTTAGCTAAATGACCTTTTTCATTATGCACACAGCCAGTTTGACACAGAATGCAGTTTTCAGTGAAAAGCTCATATCTCTGACTCTCCCACCACTCGGAGTGAGCGTTTATAAAAACTGATTCTGATCCTTAGCTAAACGCACTTTTTCATTATGTCCACAGCCAGTTTGACACAGAATGCAGATTTTAGTGAAATGCCCATATTTCTGACTCTCCTAGCACTCAGAATGAGCGTTCATGAAAACTGATTCTGATCCTTAGCTAAACGCACTTTTTCATAATGCACACAGCCAGTTTGACACAGGATGCTGTTTTCAGTGAAAAGCCCATATCTCTGACTCTCCCAGCACTCGGAATGAGCGTTTATGAAAACTGATTCTGATTCTTAGCCAAACGGACTTTTTCATTATGTCCCCAGACAGTATTACACAGAATGCAGATTTCAGTGAAATGCCCATATTTCTGACTCTCCAAGCACTCAGAATGAGCGTTTATGATACTGATTCTGATCCTTAGCCAAACGCACTTTTTCATTATGTCCCCTGTCAGTTTTACACAGAATGCAGATTTTAGTGAAATGCCCATATTTCTGACTCTCGCAGCACTCAGAATGAGCGTTTATGAAAACTGATTCTGATCCTTAGCTAAACGCACTTTTTCATTATGTCCCCAGTCAGATTTACACAGAATGTAGTTTTCAGTGAAAAGCTCATATCTCTGACTCTCCCACCACTCGGAGTGAGCGTTTATAAAAACTGATTCTGATCCTTAGCTAAACGCACTTTTGCATTATGTCCACAGCCAGTTTGACACAGAATGCAGTTTTCAGTGAAAAGCCCATATCTCTGACTCTCCCAGCACTCGGATTGAGCGTTTATGAAACTGATTCTGTTCCTTAGCTAAATGACCTTTTTCATTATGCACACAGCCAGTTTAACACAGAATGCAGTTTTCAGTGAAAAGCCCATATCTCTGACTCTCCCAGCACTCGGAATGAGCGATTATGAAAACTGATTCTGATCCTTAGCTAAACGCACTTTTTCATTATGTCCACAGCCAGTTTGACACAGAATGCAGTTTTCAGTGAAAAGCCCATATCTCTGACTCTCCCAGCACTCGGAATGAGCGTTTATGAAACTGATTCTGTTCCTTAGCTAAATGACCTTTTTCATTATGCACACAGCCAGTTTGACACAGAATGCAGTTTTCAGTGAAAAGCTCATATCTCTGACTCTCCCACCACTCGGAGTGAGCGTTTATAAAAACTGATTCTGATCCTTAGCTAAACGCACTTTTTCATTATGTCCACAGCCAGTTTGACACAGAATGCAGATTTTAGTGAAATGCCCATATTTCTGACTCTCCTAGCACTCAGAATGAGCGTTCATGAAAACTGATTCTGATCCTTAGCTAAACGCACTTTTTCATAATGCACACAGCCAGTTTGACACAGGATGCTGTTTTCAGTGAAAAGCCCATATCTCTGACTCTCCCAGCACTCGGAATGAGCGTTTATGAAAACTGATTCTGATCCTTAGCCAAACGGACTTTTTCATTATGTCCCCAGACAGTATTACACAGAATGCAGATTTCAGTGAAATGCCCATATTTCTGACTCTCCAAGCACTCAGAATGAGCGTTTATGATACTGATTCTGATCCTTAGCCAAACGCACTTTTTCATTATGTCCCCAGACAGTATTACACAGAATGCAGATTTCAGTGAAATGCCCATATTTCTGACTCTCCAAGCACTCAGAATGAGCGTTTATGAAACTGATTCTGATCCTTAGCTAAACGCACTTTTTCATAATGCACACAGCCAGTTTGACACAGAATGCAGATTTCAGTGAAATGCCCATATTTCTGACTCTCCCAGCACTCAGAATGAGCGTTAATGAAAACTGATTCTGTTCCTTAGCTAAATGACCTTTTTCATTATGCACACGGCCAGTTTGACACAGAATGCAGTTTTCAGTGAAAAGCCCATATCTCTGACTCACCCAGCACTCAGAATGAGCGTTAATGAAAACTGATTCTGATCCTTAGCTGAACGCACTTTTTCATTATGTCCCCAGTCAGTTTTACACAGAATGCAGATTTCAGTGAAATGGCCATATTTCTGACTCTCCCAGCACTCAGAATGAGCGTTTATGAAACTGATTCTGATCCTTAGCCAAACGCACTTTTTCATTATGTCCCCAGACAGTATTTCACAGAATGCAGATTTCAGTGAAATGCCCATATTTCTGACTCTCCCAGCTCTCAGAAAGAGCGTTTATGAAACTGATTCTGTTCCTTAGCTGAACGCACTTTTTCATTATGTCCCCAGTCAGTTTTACACAGAATGCAGTTTTCAGTGAAAAGCCCTTATCTCTAACTCTCCCAGCACTCAGAATGAGCGTTTATGAAAACTGATTCTGATCCTTAGCTAAATGCACTTTTTCATAATGCACACAGCCAGTTTGACACAGAATGCACTTTTCAGTGAAAAGCCCATATTTCTGACTCTCCCAGCACTGGGAATGAGCGTTTTTGAAAATGATTCTGATCCTTAGCTAAACGCACTTTTTCATTATGCACACAGCCAGTTTGACACAGAATGCAGATTTTAGTGAAATGCCCATATTTCTGACTCTCCTAGCACTCAGAATGAGCGTTAATGAAAACTGATTTTGATCCTTAGCCTAAACGCACTTTTTCCATTATGCACACAGCCAGTTTGACACAGAATGCTGTTTTCAGTGAAAAGCCCATATCGCTGAATCTCCTAGAACTCCGAATGAGCGTTTATGAAAACTGATTCTGATCCTTAGCTAAATGCACTTTTTCATAATGCACACAGCCAGTTTGACACAGAATGCAGTTTTCAGTGAAAAGCCCATATCTCTAACTCTCCCAGCACTCGGAATGAGCGTTTACGAAAATGATTCTGATCCTTAGCTAAACGACCTTTTTCATAATGCACACAGCCAGTTTTACACAGAATGCAGATTTCAGTGAAATGCCCATATTTCTGACTCTCCCACACTCATAATGAGCGTTTATGTAAACTGAATCTGATCCTTAGCTAAACGCACTTTATCATTTTGTCCCCAGTCAGTTTTACACAGAATGCAGATTTTAGTGAAATGCCCATTTTTCTGACTCTCTCAGCACTCAGAATGAGCGTTTATGAAACTGATTCTGATCCTTAGCCAAACGCACTTTTTCATTATGTCCCCAGACAGTATTACACAGAATGCAGATTTCAGTGAAATGCCCATATTTCTGACTCTCCCAGCTCTCAGAAAGAGCGTTTATGAAACTGATTCTGTTCCTTAGCTGAACGCACTTTTTCATTATGTCCCCAGTCAGTTTTACACAGAATGCAGATTTCAGTGAAATGCCCATATTTCTGACTCTCCCAGCACTCAGAATGAGCGTTTATGAAAATGATTCTGTTCCTTAGCTAAACGCACTTTTTCATTATGCACACAGCCAGTTTGACACAGAATGCAGTTTTCAGTGAAATGCCCATATTTCTGACTCTCCCAGCACTCAGAAAGAGCGTTTATGAAACTGATTCTGTTCCTTAGCTAAACGACCTTTTTCATTATGCACACAGCCAGTTTGACACAGAATGCAGTTTTCAGTGAAAAGCCCATATTTCTGACTCTCCCAGCACTCAGAATGAGCGTTTATGAAAACTGATTCTGATCCTTAGCTAAACGCACTTTTTCAGAATGCACACAGCCAGTTTGACACAGAATGCAGATTTTAGTGAAATGCCCATATTTCCTACTCTCCCAGCACTCGGAATGAGCGTTTATGAAAATGATTCTGATCCTTAGCTAAACGCACTTTTTCATTATGTCCCCATTCAGATTTACACAGAATGTAGTTTTCAGTGAAAAGCTCATATCTCTGACTCTCCCAGCACTCGGAATGAGCGATTATGAAAACTGATTCTGATCCTTAGCTGAACGCACTTTTTCATTATGTCCCCAGTCAGTTTTACACAGAATGCAGATTTCAGTGAAATGACCATATCTCTGAAATTCCCAGCACTCAGAATGAGCGTTTATGAAAACTGATTCTGATCCTTAGCCAAACGCACTTTTTCATTATGTCCCCAGACAGTATTACACAGAATGCAGATTTCAGTGAAATGCCCATATTTCTGACTCTCCCAGCACTCAGAAAGAGCGTTTATGAAACTGATTCTGTTCCTTAGCTAAACGACCTTTTTCATTATGCACACAGCCAGTTTGACACAGAATGCACTTTTCAGTGAAAAGCCCATATTTCTGACTCTCCCAGCACTGGGAATGAGCGTTTTTGAAAACTGATTTTGATCCTTAGCCTAAACGCACTTTTTCCATTATGCACACAGCCAGTTTGACACAGAATGCTGTTTTCATTGAAAAGCCCATATCGCTGAATCTCCTAGAACTCCGAATGAGCGTTAATGAAAACTGATTCTGATCCTTAGCTAAACGCACTTTTTCATAATGCACACAGCCAGTTTGACACAGAATGCAGTTTTCAGTGAAAAGCCCATATCTCTAACTCTCCCACACTCATAATGAGCGTTTATGAAAACTGAATCTGATCCTTAGCTAAACGCACTTTATCATTTTGTCCCCAGTCAGTTTTACACAGAATGCAGATTTTAGTGAAATGCCCATTTTTCTGACTCTCTCAGCACTCAGAATGAGCGTTTATGAAACTGATTCTGATCCTTAGCCGAACGCACTTTTTCATTGTGTCCCCAGACAGTATTACACAGAATGCAGATTTCAGTGAAATGCCCATATTTCTGACTCTCCCAGCACTCAGAAAGAGCGTTTATGAAACTGATTCTGTTCCTTAGCTGAACGCACTTTTTCATTATGTCCCCAGTCAGTTTTACACAGAATGCAGATTTCAGTGAAATGCCCATATTTCTGACTCTCCCAGCACTCAGAAAGAGCGTTTATGAAACTGATTCTGTTCCTTAGCTAAACGACCTTTTTCATTATGCACACAGCCAGTTTGACACAGAATGCAGTTTTCAGTGAAAAGCCCATATTTCTGACTCTCCCAGCACTCAGAATGAGCGTTTATGAAAACTGATTCTGATCCTTAGCTAAACGCACTTTTTCAGAATGCACACAGCCAGTTTGACACAGAATGCAGATTTTAGTGAAATGCCCATATTTCTGACTCTCCCAGCACTCGGAATGAGCGTTTATGAAAATGATTCTGATCCTTAGCTAAACGCACTTTTTCATTATGCACACAGCCAGTTTGACACAGAATGCAGATTTTAGTGAAATGCCCATATTTCTGACTCTCGCAGCACTCGGAATAAGCGTTTATGAAAACTGACTCTGATCCTTAGCTAAACGCACTTTTTCATACTGCACACAGCCAGTTTGACTAAGAATGCTGTTTTCAGTGAAATGCCCATATCTCTGAATCTCCCAGCACTCAGAATGAGCGTTAATGAAAACTGATTCTGATCCTTAGCTGAACGCACTTTTTCATTATGTCCCCAGTCAGTTTTACACAGAATGCAGATTTCAGTGAAATGGCCATATTTCTGACTCTCCCAGCACTCAGAATGAGCGTTTATGAAACTGATTCTGTTCCTTAGCTAAACGACCTTTTTCATTATGCACACAGCCAGTTTGACACAGAATGCAGTTTTCAGTGAAAAGCCCATATCTCTAACTCTCCCAGCACTCATAATGAGCGTTTATGAAAACTGAATCTGATCCTTAGCTAAACGCACTTTATCATTATGTCCCCAGTCAGTTTTACACAGAATGCAGATTTTAGTGAAATGCCCATTTTTCTGACTCTCTCAGCACTCAGAATGAGCGTTTATGAAACTGATTCTGATCCTTAGCCAAACGCACTTTTTCATTATGTCTCCAGACAGTATTACACAGAATGCAGATTTCAGTGAAATGCCCATATTTCTGACTCTCCCAGCACTCAGAAAGAGCGTTTATGAAACTGATTCTGTTCCTTAGCTGAACGCACTTTTTCATTATGTCCCCAGTCAGTTTTACACAGAATGCAGTTTTCAGTGAAAAGCCCTATATCTCTAACTCTCCCAGCACTCAGAATGAGCGTTTATGAAAACTGATTCTGATCCTTAGCTAAACGCACTTTTTCATAATGCACACAGCCAGTTTGACACAGAATGCACTTTTCAGTGAAAAGCCCATATTTCTGACTCTCCCAGCACTGGGAATGAGCGTTTTTGAAAATGATTCTGATCCTTAGCTAAACGCACTTTTTCATTATGCACACAGCCAGTTTGACACAGAATGCAGATTTTAGTGAAATGCCCATATTTCTGACTCTCCTAGCACTCAGAATGAGCGTTTACGAAAATGATTCTGATCCTTAGCTAAACAAACTTTTTCATAATGCACACAGCCAGTTTGACACAGAATGCAGTTTTCAGTGAAAAGCCCATATCTCTAACTCTCCCAGCACTCGGAATGAGCGTTTACGAAAATGATTCTGATCCTTAGCTAAACGACCTTTTTCATAATACACAGCCAGTTTTACACAGAATGCAGATTTCAGTGAAATGCCCATATTTCTGACTCTCCCACACTCATAATGAGCGTTTATGTAAACTGAATCTGATCCTTAGCTAAACGCACTTTATCATTTTGTCCCCAGTCAGTTTTACACAGAATGCAGTTTTCAGTGAAAAGCCCATATCTCTAACTCTCCCAGCACTCAGAATGAGCGTTTATGAAAACTGATTCTGATCCTTAGCTAAACGCACTTTTTCATAATGCACACAGCCAGTTTGACACAGAATGCACTTTTCAGTGAAAAGCCCATATTTCTGACTCTCCCAGCACTGGGAATGAGCGTTTTTGAAAATGATTCTGATCCTTAGCTAAACGCACTTTTTCATTATGCACACAGCCAGTTTGACACAGAATGCAGATTTTAGTGAAATGCCCATATTTCTGACTCTCCTAGCACTCAGAATGAGCGTTAATGAAAACTGATTTTGATCCTTAGCCTAAACGCACTTTTTCCATTATGCACACAGCCAGTTTGACACAGAATGCTGTTTTCAGTGAAAAGCCCATATCGCTGAATCTCCTAGAACTCCGAATGAGCGTTTATGAAAACTGATTCTGATCCTTAGCTAAACGCACTTTTTCATAATGCACACAGCCAGTTTGACACAGAATGCAGTTTTCAGTGAAAAGCCCATATCTCTAACTCTCCCAGCACTCGGAATGAGCGTTTACGAAAATGATTCTGATCCTTAGCTAAACGACCTTTTTCATAATGCACACAGCCAGTTTTACACAGAATGCAGATTTCAGTGAAATGCCCATATTTCTGACTCTCCCACACTCATAATGAGCGTTTATGTAAACTGAATCTGATCCTTAGCTAAACGCACTTTATCATTTTGTCCCCAGTCAGTTTTACACAGAATGCAGATTTTAGTGAAATGCCCATTTTTCTGACTCTCTCAGCACTCAGAATGAGCGTTTATGAAACTGATTCTGATCCTTAGCCAAACGCACTTTTTCATTATGTCCCCAGACAGTATTACACAGAATGCAGATTTCAGTGAAATGCCCATATTTCTGACTCTCCCAGCACTCAGAATGAGCGTTTATGAAAATGATTCTGTTCCTTAGCTAAACGCACTTTTTCATTATGCACACAGCCAGTTTGACACAGAATGCAGTTTTCAGTGAAATGCCCATATTTCTGACTCTCCCAGCACTCAGAATGAGCGTTTATGAAACTGATTCTGATCCTTAGCTAAACGCACTTTTTCATTATGCACACAGCCAGTTTGACACAGAATGCAGATTTTCAGTGAAATGCCCATATTTCTGACTCTCCTAGCACTCAGAATGAGCGTTAATGAAAACTGATTTTGATCCTTAGCCTAAACGCACTTTTTCCATTAGGCCCACAGCCAGTTTGACACAGAATGCTGTTTTCAGTGAAAAGCCCATATCGCTGAATCTCCTAGAACTCCGAATGAGCGTTTATGAAAACTGATTCTGATCCTTAGCTAAACGCACTTTTTCATAATGCACACGGCCAGTTTGACACAGAATGCAGTTTTCAGTGAAAAGCCCATATATCTGACTCTCCCAGCACTCGGAATGAGCGTTTATGAAAATGATTCTGATCCTTAGCTAAACGCACTTTTTCATTATGCACCCAGCCAGTTTGACACAGAATGCAGATTTAAGTGAAATGCCCATATTTCTGACTCTCCTAGCACTCAGAATGAGCGTTTATGAAAACTGATTCTGATCCTTAGCCTAAACGCACTTTTTCATTATGCACACAGCCAGTTTGACACAGAATGCAGTTTTCAGTGAAAAGCCCATATCGCTGAATCTCCTAGAACTCGGAATGAGCGTTTATGGAAACTGATTCTGATCCTTAGCTAAACGCACTTTTTCATAATGCACACAGCCAGTTTGACACAGAATGCAGTTTTCAGTGAAAAGCCCATATCTCTAACTCTCCCAGCACTCGGAATGAGCGTTTATGAAAATGATTCTGATCCTTAGCTAAACGCACTTTTTCATTATGTCCCCTGTCAGTTTTACACAGAATGCAGATTTTAGTGAAATGCCCATATTTCTGACTCTCGCAGCACTCAGAATGAGCGTTTATGAAAACTGATTCTGATCCTTAGCTAAACGCACTTTTTCATTATGTCCCCAGTCAGATTTACACAGAATGTAGTTTTCAGTGAAAAGCTCATATCTCTGACTCTCCCACCACTCGGAGTGAGCGTTTATAAAAACTGATTCTGATCCTTAGCTAAACGCACTTTTGCATTATGTCCACAGCCAGTTTGACACAGAATGCAGTTTTCAGTGAAAAGCCCATATCTCTGACTCTCCCAGCACTCGGATTGAGCGTTTATGAAACTGATTCTGTTCCTTAGCTAAATGACCTTTTTCATTATGCACACAGCCAGTTTAACACAGAATGCAGTTTTCAGTGAAAAGCCCATATCTCTGACTCTCCCAGCACTCGGAATGAGCGATTATGAAAACTGATTCTGATCCTTAGCTAAACGCACTTTTTCATTATGTCCACAGCCAGTTTGACACAGAATGCAGTTTTCAGTGAAAAGCCCATATCTCTGACTCTCCCAGCACTCGGAATGAGCGTTTATGAAACTGATTCTGTTCCTTAGCTAAATGACCTTTTTCATTATGCACACAGCCAGTTTGACACAGAATGCAGTTTTCAGTGAAAAGCTCATATCTCTGACTCTCCCACCACTCGGAGTGAGCGTTTATAAAAACTGATTCTGATCCTTAGCTAAACGCACTTTTTCATTATGTCCACAGCCAGTTTGACACAGAATGCAGATTTTAGTGAAATGCCCATATTTCTGACTCTCCTAGCACTCAGAATGAGCGTTCATGAAAACTGATTCTGATCCTTAGCTAAACGCACTTTTTCATAATGCACACAGCCAGTTTGACACAGGATGCTGTTTTCAGTGAAAAGCCCATATCTCTGACTCTCCCAGCACTCGGAATGAGCGTTTATGAAAACTGATTCTGATCCTTAGCCAAACGGACTTTTTCATTATGTCCCCAGACAGTATTACACAGAATGCAGATTTCAGTGAAATGCCCATATTTCTGACTCTCCAAGCACTCAGAATGAGCGTTTATGATACTGATTCTGATCCTTAGCCAAACGCACTTTTTCATTATGTCCCCAGACAGTATTACACAGAATGCAGATTTCAGTGAAATGCCCATATTTCTGACTCTCCAGCACTCAGAATGAGCGTTTATGAAACTGATTCTGATCCTTAGCTAAACGCACTTTTTCATAATGCACACAGCCAGTTTGACACAGAATGCAGTTTTCAGTGAAAAGCCCATATCTCTGACTCTCCCACCACTCGGAGTGAGCGTTTATAAAAACTGATTCTGATCCTTAGCTAAACGCACTTTTGCATTATGTCCACAGCCAGTTTGACACAGAATGCAGTTTTCAGTGAAAAGCCCATATCTCTGACTCTCCCAGCACTCGGATTGAGCGTTTATGAAACTGATTCTGTTCCTTAGCTAAATGACCTTTTTCATTATGCACACAGCCAGTTTAACACAGAATGCAGTTTTCAGTGAAAAGCCCATATCTCTGACTCTCCCAGCACTCGGAATGAGCGATTATGAAAACTGATTCTGATCCTTAGCTAAACGCACTTTTTCATTATGTCCACAGCCAGTTTGACACAGAATGCAGTTTTCAGTGAAAAGCCCATATCTCTGACTCTCCCAGCACTCGGAATGAGCGTTTATGAAACTGATTCTGTTCCTTAGCTAAATGACCTTTTTCATTATGCACACAGCCAGTTTGACACAGAATGCAGTTTTCAGTGAAAAGCTCATATCTCTGACTCTCCCACCACTCGGAGTGAGCGTTTATAAAAACTGATTCTGATCCTTAGCTAAACGCACTTTTTCATTATGTCCACAGCCAGTTTGACACAGAATGCAGATTTTAGTGAAATGCCCATATTTCTGACTCTCCTAGCACTCAGAATGAGCGTTCATGAAAACTGATTCTGATCCTTAGCTAAACGCACTTTTTCATAATGCACACAGCCAGTTTGACACAGGATGCTGTTTTCAGTGAAAAGCCCATATCTCTGACTCTCCCAGCACTCGGAATGAGCGTTTATGAAAACTGATTCTGATCCTTAGCCAAACGGACTTTTTCATTATGTCCCCAGACAGTATTACACAGAATGCAGATTTCAGTGAAATGCCCATATTTCTGACTCTCCAAGCACTCAGAATGAGCGTTTATGATACTGATTCTGATCCTTAGCCAAACGCACTTTTTCATTATGTCCCCAGACAGTATTACACAGAATGCAGATTTCAGTGAAATGCCCATATTTCTGACTCTCCAAGCACTCAGAATGAGCGTTTATGAAACTGATTCTGATCCTTAGCTAAACGCACTTTTTCATAATGCACACAGCCAGTTTGACACAGAATGCAGATTTCAGTGAAATGCCCATATTTCTGACTCTCCCAGCACTCAGAATGAGCGTTAATGAAAACTGATTCTGTTCCTTAGCTAAATGACCTTTTTCATTATGCACACGGCCAGTTTGACACAGAATGCAGTTTTCAGTGAAAAGCCCATATCTCTGACTCACCCAGCACTCAGAATGAGCGTTAATGAAAACTGATTCTGATCCTTAGCTGAACGCACTTTTTCATTATGTCCCCAGTCAGTTTTACACAGAATGCAGATTTCAGTGAAATGGCCATATTTCTGACTCTCCCAGCACTCAGAATGAGCGTTTATGAAACTGATTCTGTTCCTTAGCTAAACGACCTTTTTCATTATGCACACAGCCAGTTTGACACAGAATGCAGTTTTCAGTGAAAAGCCCATATCTCTAACTCTCCCAGCACTCATAATGAGCGTTTATGAAAACTGAATCTGATCCTTAGCTAAACGCACTTTATCATTATGTCCCCAGTCAGTTTTACACAGAATGCAGATTTTAGTGAAATGCCCATTTTTCTGACTCTCTCCGCACTCAGAATGAGCGTTTATGAAACTGATTCTGATCCTTAGCCAAACGCACTTTTTCATTATGTCCCCAGACAGTATTTCACAGAATGCAGATTTCAGTGAAATGCCCATATTTCTGACTCTCCCAGCTCTCAGAAAGAGCGTTTATGAAACTGATTCTGTTCCTTAGCTGAACGCACTTTTTCATTATGTCCCCAGTCAGTTTTACACAGAATGCAGTTTTCAGTGAAAAGCCCATATCTCTAACTCTCCCAGCACTCAGAATGAGCGTTTATGAAAACTGATTCTGATCCTTAGCTAAATGCACTTTTTCATAATGCACACAGCCAGTTTGACACAGAATGCACTTTTCAGTGAAAAGCCCATATTTCTGACTCTCCCAGCACTGGGAATGAGCGTTTTTGAAAATGATTCTGATCCTTAGCTAAACGCACTTTTTCATTATGCACACAGCCAGTTTGACACAGAATGCAGATTTTAGTGAAATGCCCATATTTCTGACTCTCCTAGCACTCAGAATGAGCGTTAATGAAAACTGATTTTGATCCTTAGCCTAAACGCACTTTTTCCATTATGCACACAGCCAGTTTGACACAGAATGCTGTTTTCAGTGAAAAGCCCATATCGCTGAATCTCCTAGAACTCCGAATGAGCGTTTATGAAAACTGATTCTGATCCTTAGCTAAATGCACTTTTTCATAATGCACACAGCGAGTTTGACACAGAATGCAGTTTTCAGTGAAAAGCCCATATCTCTAACTCTCCCAGCACTCGGAATGAGCGTTTACGAAAATGATTCTGATCCTTAGCTAAACGACCTTTTTCATAATGCACACAGCCAGTTTTACACAGAATGCAGATTTCAGTGAAATGCCCATATTTCTGACTCTCCCACACTCATAATGAGCGTTTATGTAAACTGAATCTGATCCTTAGCTAAACGCACTTTATCATTTTGTCCCCAGTCAGTTTTACACAGAATGCAGATTTTAGTGAAATGCCCATTTTTCTGACTCTCTCAGCACTCAGAATGAGCGTTTATGAAACTGATTCTGATCCTTAGCCAAACGCACTTTTTCATTATGTCCCCAGACAGTATTACACAGAATGCAGATTTCAGTGAAATGCCCATATTTCTGACTCTCCCAGCTCTCAGAAAGAGCGTTTATGAAACTGATTCTGTTCCTTAGCTGAACGCACTTTTTCATTATGTCCCCAGTCAGTTTTACACAGAATGCAGATTTCAGTGAAATGCCCATATTTCTGACTCTCCCAGCACTCAGAATGAGCGTTTATGAAAATGATTCTGTTCCTTAGCTAAACGCACTTTTTCATTATGCACACAGCCAGTTTGACACAGAATGCAGTTTTCAGTGAAATGCCCATATTTCTGACTCTCCCAGCACTCAGAAAGAGCGTTTATGAAACTGATTCTGTTCCTTAGCTAAACGACCTTTTTCATTATGCACACAGCCAGTTTGACACAGAATGCAGTTTTCAGTGAAAAGCCCATATTTCTGACTCTCCCAGCACTCAGAATGAGCGTTTATGAAAACTGATTCTGATCCTTAGCTAAACGCACTTTTTCAGAATGCACACAGCCAGTTTGACACAGAATGCAGATTTTAGTGAAATGCCCATATTTCCTACTCTCCCAGCACTCGGAATGAGCGTTTATGAAAATGATTCTGATCCTTAGCTAAACGCACTTTTTCATTATGTCCCCATTCAGATTTACACAGAATGTAGTTTTCAGTGAAAAGCTCATATCTCTGACTCTCCCAGCACTCGGAATGAGCGATTATGAAAACTGATTCTGATCCTTAGCTGAACGCACTTTTTCATTATGTCCCCAGTCAGTTTTACACAGAATGCAGATTTCAGTGAAATGACCATATCTCTGAAATTCCCAGCACTCAGAATGAGCGTTTATGAAAACTGATTCTGATCCTTAGCCAAACGCACTTTTTCATTATGTCCCCAGACAGTATTACACAGAATGCAGATTTCAGTGAAATGCCCATATTTCTGACTCTCCCAGCACTCAGAAAGAGCGTTTATGAAACTGATTCTGTTCCTTAGCTAAACGACCTTTTTCATTATGCACACAGCCAGTTTGACACAGAATGCACTTTTCAGTGAAAAGCCCATATTTCTGACTCTCCCAGCACTGGGAATGAGCGTTTTTGAAAACTGATTTTGATCCTTAGCCTAAACGCACTTTTTCCATTATGCACACAGCCAGTTTGACACAGAATGCTGTTTTCAGTGAAAAGCCCATATCGCTGAATCTCCTAGAACTCCGAATGAGCGTTAATGAAAACTGATTCTGATCCTTAGCTAAACGCACTTTTTCATAATGCACACAGCCAGTTTGACACAGAATGCAGTTTTCAGTGAAAAGCCCATATCTCTAACTCTCCCAGCACTCAGAATGAGCGTTTATGAAAACTGAATCTGATCCTTAGCTAAACGCACTTTATCATTTTGTCCCCAGTCAGTTTTACACAGAATGCAGATTTTAGTGAAATGCCCATTTTTCTGACTCTCTCAGCACTCAGAATGAGCGTTTATGAAACTGATTCTGATCCTTAGCCGAAACGCACTTTTTCATTGTGTCCCCAGACAGTATTACACAGAATGCAGATTTCAGTGAAATGCCCATATTTCTGACTCTCCCAGCACTCAGAAAGAGCGTTTATGAAACTGATTCTGTTCCTTAGCTGAACGCACTTTTTCATTATGTCCCCAGTCAGTTTTACACAGAATGCAGATTTCAGTGAAATGCCCATATTTCTGACTCTCCCAGCACTCAGAAAGAGCGTTTATGAAACTGATTCTGTTCCTTAGCTAAACGACCTTTTTCATTATGCACACAGCCAGTTTGACACAGAATGCAGTTTTCAGTGAAAAGCCCATATTTCTGACTCTCCCAGCACTCAGAATGAGCGTTTATGAAAACTGATTCTGATCCTTAGCTAAACGCACTTTTTCAGAATGCACACAGCCAGTTTGACACAGAATGCAGATTTTAGTGAAATGCCCATATTTCTGACTCTCCCAGCACTCGGAATGAGCGTTTATGAAAATGATTCTGATCCTTAGCTAAACGCACTTTTTCATTATGCACACAGCCAGTTTGACACAGAATGCAGATTTTAGTGAAATGCCCATATTTCTGACTCTCGCAGCACTCGGAATAAGCGTTTATGAAAACTGACTCTGATCCTTAGCTAAACGCACTTTTTCATACTGCACACAGCCAGTTTGACTAAGAATGCTGTTTTCAGTGAAATGCCCATATCTCTGAATCTCCCAGCACTCAGAATGAGCGTTAATGAAAACTGATTCTGATCCTTAGCTGAACGCACTTTTTCATTATGTCCCCAGTCAGTTTTACACAGAATGCAGATTTCAGTGAAATGGCCATATTTCTGACTCTCCCAGCACTCAGAATGAGCGTTTATGAAACTGATTCTGTTCCTTAGCTAAACGACCTTTTTCATTATGCACACAGCCAGTTTGACACAGAATGCAGTTTTCAGTGAAAAGCCCATATCTCTAACTCTCCCAGCACTCATAATGAGCGTTTATGAAAACTGAATCTGATCCTTAGCTAAACGCACTTTATCATTATGTCCCCAGTCAGTTTTACACAGAATGCAGATTTTAGTGAAATGCCCATTTTTCTGACTCTCTCAGCACTCAGAATGAGCGTTTATGAAACTGATTCTGATCCTTAGCCAAACGCACTTTTTCATTATGTCTCCAGACAGTATTACACAGAATGCAGATTTCAGTGAAATGCCCATATTTCTGACTCTCCCAGCACTCAGAAAGAGCGTTTATGAAACTGATTCTGTTCCTTAGCTGAACGCACTTTTTCATTATGTCCCCAGTCAGTTTTACACAGAATGCAGTTTTCAGTGAAAAGCCCATATCTCTAACTCTCCCAGCACTCAGAATGAGCGTTTATGAAAACTGATTCTGATCCTTAGCTAAACGCACTTTTTCATAATGCACACAGCCAGTTTGACACAGAATGCACTTTTCAGTGAAAAGCCCATATTTCTGACTCTCCCAGCACTGGGAATGAGCGTTTTTGAAAATGATTCTGATCCTTAGCTAAACGCACTTTTTCATTATGCACACAGCCAGTTTGACACAGAATGCAGATTTTAGTGAAATGCCCATATTTCTGACTCTCCTAGCACTCAGAATGAGCGTTTACGAAAATGATTCTGATCCTTAGCTAAACAAACTTTTTCATAATGCACACAGCCAGTTTGACACAGAATGCAGTTTTCAGTGAAAAGCCCATATCTCTAACTCTCCCAGCACTCGGAATGAGCGTTTACGAAAATGATTCTGATCCTTAGCTAAACGACCTTTTTCATAATGCACACAGCCAGTTTTACACAGAATGCAGATTTCAGTGAAATGCCCATATTTCTGACTCTCCCACACTCATAATGAGCGTTTATGTAAACTGAATCTGATCCTTAGCTAAACGCACTTTATCATTTTGTCCCCAGTCAGTTTTACACAGAATGCAGTTTTCAGTGAAAAGCCCATATCTCTGACTCTCCCAGCACTCAGAATGAGCGTTTATGAAAACTGATTCTGATCCTTAGCTAAACGCACTTTTTCAAAA